>NC_066589.1:1002500-1005000 GCF_905475345.1 Vespula vulgaris
ATAATGGATTGATACGATGGGAAATATTTTTAATTCTGTTTTTTTTTCTCTCTCTCTATCTCTCTCTCTCTCTCTTTTTTTCTTTTTTCCTTTTCACTATTATTTGTCGACAATCGAATAATTGATTGTGTTTCACGGTTACATTGTTCAATTTGAAAAATGGAATGATATCTTTTTCGTTTTTCATTGACGAACTACTTCTCTATGTTGAATCATACAGTCTAGTGAATATAAACGTATATTCTAGTAAAGATATTTTTGTAGTTCGCAATTTCGCAATTTATGATACAACTTGGATTCTCAGTTGAATATATGTATATATATATATATATATAAATATGTATATATATATATATAAAATATATATATATATAAGAGTGGGTTATAAACAGTCGAGAATAAAGTCCTTGGAGAAAACGAAAAGTTTCTCAAGTAAGAGGAAGGACCCGAGCCGCTCTTATAAACATTCTTATATTCGGCCAGGCAGAAAATGTCTTTCCCGAATTTCATTTTATTTTCGTGCTAACGCGCATTCTAACGAAAATGTTCGCAGCGGTGTCTGCGAACTTTTACTGGGGAGTTTCGGAAGATGGAATTAGCTTTTAAGTTAATGAACTCGAGAAATTCCGTGGTCAGTTGTTCACGAAAGGCAAGGAAGTATTATGAGCTTGGAATAAGTTGCTTTTCAACTTTTACCTTAAGCACATGTATCCTCCGTGAAATGGTACTTTACTCGTAGATATATACTATACATACATACAACATATATATATATATATATATATATATATATATATCGCGATTCAACGAAGCTCTCTTTTCTATAACTTTCAAGATGAACGATCCGTAGACGCTCGTAACTTACAGTGAGAAAGTAATTCGAATAAATCTTGCTTCTTAAATATAATATTACATACTCGTGGTAATAAATTCGTATAAAGTCGCGATATACGAATTCGTTGCTTTTTGGGATTTTAAATCATCGATATATATATACGTAAAAAAAGGAAAAAGCTTGAACATAGTAGATACATAGATATATATCTAGATAAATAGTACGAATACAAAATTCTGAACGAAAAGAAAGTGAGGTGAGAAGATCGTTCGTTTCTTTTATGATCAACCAGGAATCGATGATAACCTTTAATCGACAAATTAAAATGATTTAGATCGTACTTTAGATCGTATTTATCTACTAGCGTTTTACAACGTTTATAATTTTTCAAACGATTCCGATCGATCAACAACGCTTTCTATTTCGTATATTTTATTACACGATATTGCTCTTCTCCGCACCTTTCATTCTTTCTTCTTCTTCTTCTTCTTCTTCTTTTCTTTCTTTCTTTCTTTCTTTCTTTCTCGGTTGCCCTGTGGGCGAGGCTTTACGAGTTAACCACTTTGCGGGTCCGAAGACCACGGAAGGTGGATGGGAAGAAGATGAAGACGAGGTTGGACGAGAGAAAAGGGATAAAAAGATAAACTAAAAGAAGAAGAAGAAGAAGAAGAAAAAGAAGGAAAAAGAGTAGAAGGGTAAAAGACGAAGAAGAGACGTGAGGAGAGTGGGTTAAAAAAAAAAAAAAAATAGGAAATCCTCGCGAAGCCGTGAGAGCAAAAAGTGTACTAGGCATGCTTCGTGCGTCTCACCGAGGAGAGAAGATGAAAAATCTGTTGAACTGACGTTCATTGGAAAATTGCAGGCAGTCGCCTTCGAAACAGGATGATTAATGTAAGAGAGAAGCTATATATACGTGTATACATACATACATACATACACGATCAGTTTATATATTTTGTACGTGTGTTTAACCTTACGTACTTATATAGACATTTTCTCGAAAGCTTTCATAACTTTTCTATCGCATCTTCTAACCATATTCGTGATCGTTTTATATGTATATATATATATTTTTTAAACTTATGCAGTGATCTCTGCTAGATCTTGATGTAACTTTGAAGATTTGCAAGTTTTCGTTAATTCGTGTTCATTTTATTTACGTATTATATTTTATTCTCTTGGGATAGTCGTTGATTTCGTTGGACGAGGAAGCGATTTAAAAATTGAATAAAAGAAAGAAAAAGAAAAGAACAAGGAAAGACGAAGAAAGGAATTTACAAAAGATCTATTAATGGAATACATTTCATAACTTCTCATCGATATACGATACTAGATAATTTGTAGTCAACATTTTCTCTTCTTCCTGTTTTTTTTTTTTCTTTTTCACATTAGACGTTACTTCTCTCATCAACAAATATATAAAAATATATACATTTAATCCTGATGAAACGTCACACGCACAAAACAAAAGGGGAGAAGATCTTCAAAATATTGTAAAAGAGTAATCGATCCATCATTCTACGTTTTACGATCTATAATAGATTATAGATTCTATAATATAAATCGATCGTATTGACATTGAGAATCACTGTTAAATCATACGATTAACTAATCCCATTCCCCTATCAATCGTCTCTTTATTTGTTTCTCGCTATTCCCTTTCTC
>NC_066589.1:1007500-1027500 GCF_905475345.1 Vespula vulgaris
AGGGATGAAATACTGGAATGGTCGGGAATCCTAGTTCGAACGTTGCTTTTCCAACATCACGTTGGATTTGCTTATTCGAAATATAGATATCTTTGACTAGATATCTAGGACTAAGAGAAGGAAGATCATTTCGACTATGAAATTCACGTTTCTATTGATTTAGGTTCTATTTGTAAGGCGTATGATGATTCGAGATAGTTGTGTAACACATACACACGTTATACATACGCACAGTATATACGTACAATGGATTTAATGTAACTCGTAGTCGTTCCGTAATTTCTGACAAAGTAATTCGTAATATTTCCAATTCAAAAATTTCGACTAACTTCGAAGATTTCTTCGAAAGATCTTTCGTTAAAGTATAAGGTGAGGCTATATCTCTATGTCAAATCGATCTGGTCCAGGATAACCGAGGACCATCAAACTCCTTTCGACGTGGCCATTAGCGTTGACACGAAGAGATTTCGTCGAGTCGACGTGGATTCGACTAAAGGGCTTGGAGTTAGTTGAAAACTGAAAGCATTTCTTGTGAATATTGACAGATAACCGGACTCCCCATTACGCTTACTCAAAGATTGCCCAAACCAACTCCGTCTTTTTTACCCATGAAATTCATTTAAAAGCGTTCCGTACAGATTATTCTCAAGATCGAGTATAAGTACCTGTCCTTTGCAAACAAAGATTTTTCATTTCGTTTGTATTAGTTATGGGAAGTTTAAACGGCCTGATAATACAACGACGATCGATCTTCCATTATTAAAAATCTTAAATTTATCATTTAACTGACTTGTTATTTATTTATTTAATTTTGTTTGCTTAAGGAAAGAAACGAAAGAAAGAAATGAAAAAAGGGATCATTTAAAAAAAATGAAACGAGTCTATGTAATTCGTTATTGAAAATATTCGTCAAACTAAATATAAATTGGAATTGACGATCGGACGATCGACAAATAGCGTCATTCGAAGTCTTTCGTGAACTAGAGGGAGAAAGTTTGCAGCGTCCTGTGGAGATTTATAAATAGATATACAGTGCGTTGCTATTGCGGGGAAATTTAAAATTAAGTACTTCGTTCTGCCATTCGACACGTATTTGAAGAGAGCACATATTTAGTTTAATAAAAAGTCAATTTCCTATTGTCGTTTAAAATATTGACGGCGATGAGAAATAGATCGATCTTGAAATAATATCCTGATAACTTGATAACTATTTTATTGTTTCAAAGAAAAAAAAAAAGAGAAAAGAGAGAGAGAGAGAGAGAGAAGAATCCTTAAAAAACAAATCGACGATTTATTTCATACATAGGATAGATGATCGATCAAAAATTGAATGAAAAATGAGGAGAAAGAGAGACAGAGACAGAGAGAGAGAGAGAGACGAGTAGAAATAGAGATAGATAGAAATTGAGAGAGTATGAGAGAGAGATAAAGAGAGATAGAAAGATATAAAGATGTAAAGAAAAAGAGATAGAGATAGAGATATAAAGAGAGAAAGAGAGAGAGAGAGAGAAGAAGAAAAGTAAAAGAAAATTTGAGACATGTTAGTGCTCTAAAAATCTATACAAAAGTTTTGGAAGCTTAACGACAACTTGAATTTGTTTAAGATGGCGGTACAGTAGAAACGGTGCGGACGTTCATACGAATGGAAATAAATCCTCTTGGAAAGGTCGTTCCTGCACGTGAGGCGTGCAGGAAATCCTGAGTAAATCCAAACAAGCGCTTGGTGTATACGGGAAAGGAAGGATCAGGTCTTTCCACCTACGATTTCGAAAAGGGACGTGGTTTTATTTATAGGGACTTTGGGGCCGTCTCGTGCCGGCACATGCCACGCGCGTATGCGAACGGAATCGCGGCCGTTAGTTGCGTCTTTTACGCCTGTAAGAATAAATTATTTGGATAAGAGTCGCGGTTAAAGGTTACTGGCGTGGTTGCTTGGTCTCTTCTCTTTCGTTTTTCACGAGTAGATGCGGTTCTACGAAAAACGGAAAAATCTTTTTCTGTCGTCTTGGTCCGAGCTTCGTTACAACAAATTTTCGACGAAATTTATGAGATCTTTCTTTTTTCTCTTTTCTTTTTGTCTTTTCTTCTTCTTTTTTTTTTCTTTCTTTTCCTTTCATCGCTTTCCGAAGAATATATATGTAGCCTGACAAGGTTTTTGTTTTATCTTGGAAATTATGAGTCTTTTAAGATTTCAGGATTATTGTCGAATATTTCAAATGATTTTCTGTATTTTTTTTTTTTTTATTTTATTTAAAGGGTTAAAGGGAAAGGTAGTAATACAAGGGATAGGTCTTTTAATTTATCTAATATGTCATTAATATTTCTCTTGTTTTTATGTTTGACGAAGTACCAAGATGAACGATTAAACTGATCGACAGATATAAAAGAAGAAAAAATTGAATAAAATAAAATAATCAGTGGTAAAAATTTTGATTTGAGGAAATTGAGTGGTAATATAGTTATATATGGGATAGCGTTAAATATGTTTGAAAAGAATATTTATTTAATATTCTTGAATTATGAAAATAAACGATATAAATATATAAAAAAATACATAGATATTATTAAAATAAACACAAATCTTGATGTATTGTTTTACATACGAAGGATATAATCAGTCCACATATTAGTCCAATCAAAGATTTTTAAATATTAGAAACGTAAGTCACGCATATGTGACACGTTTTTATCATATTTAGAAAAGTATACATGTGTCCGGTCAAATACATGGGAAATGGAATTTCATGGTTCCCATATTAACATCATTTATCCCATATTACCATTCATTCCATATCATAATCATTTTAAAAAACTATTTCAATATTATTTCAAACTTTATTACGAATTACATTAGCGAAATATTCTACTTATTAATCAATAATCTTCAATTATATAAAAATATTGACCGTTGCGAAAAGAAATCTTGTTCTTTAATTTCATCATCGTTCTTTAGAAAATTGAATCATTGTTTTATTTAAAGAGTAGAGTATACTTTTAAAGTACACTTTTAGGATATTAGATATGGCTTCATTCGAAAGTTTGGTTCTCATACTATCAACTTCTTTTTTAAATGAATTAGTTATCTATCTATTTATGATCCTTATTCTATATATATATATCTTTTTATGGGACAAGATATATTTTTTAAAGAATAGTTTTACGGACAATATATTGAAGTTAGGCCTTTTTCTTTTTTAACATTCTTTTTTCTTTCTTTCTTTCTTTCTTTTTTTATTTTTTCTTTTAAGAAGAAAGAGGAATATAATTAAAAACTTGACACACACTTACTATTCTTAGTGTTTGAATTGTAAATCATACAGTGTTTGAAATACTTGCGTTCTTTTTTCTTTCTTTTTTTTTTTCTTTCTTTCTTTCCTCATTTTGTCTCGTCCTTTGGCTGATCATTCGTCTAATGGCCAGCTAAATATTGACTTTAGGGTAGTCGATTTAGTGGCGAACAGTACGTTGTTTGCGTTTTCTTCCTTGTGTAAGAATATATATATATATATATATATATATATATATATATATATATAATATACATACATGTATATATACGTATGTATGTATGATATATGTATGTATGTATAAATCGAATTCAATCGTATGTAGTTGAACGTAATACGAAGATGTACTATGTCGTATCTACGTAGATGCAACGACAAATCCTCTTAATAGTCACATCCGATAGATGAGACAAGACAAGCGAATGATCCAATTAAAGACGGCAATCTTGATAAGAGGATTAACAATCAACGATTCCCTGTTAATAAACTAAAATTTAATATCTAAAATTTTTCTCGTAATAATTCTATAAAAATGACAATTGTATAAAAATGATAACATCGAAGAAACAAATTCGAATTTTCGAAGAAGTATATATATGTACTTAAATGCCAGATGTATTTTAGCGAAGATAAATAATTTATAAGTTGGATAACATTATTACAATGACTTCGAAGAAAAATGTCTGTTTCCTTTTTTTTTTCTTGCAAGTTTTTCTCTTCTCAACGACTATTCCGTTGGTTGGTGATATAAAACCAGCGTGTTTTTAATGGACTGTGGACAAACAGGCGAACGTGCCAGAAACTCGCGTTTCACGATTGCACAGAGTACAAAAATATATATATATATATATATATCTGTATGTGTGTGTGTGTATATAGATAGATATATGTATATACATATATACACAAAAGTATATATATTTGCGCGTGTATCTATAGGGACATTTGCGTATATCTAGTAGGATTATGTCAGCTCGAATGTCGGCTCGATTCGTTTTCAAAAATCTGAAATTTAATGCTCGTTAAAAAACAAAAAAGGAAAAAAAAACAAAAAAAAAAGTAGAAAAAAAGAAAAGAAGAAAAAAAAATGGCCGCACGGGTGTTTGGTGTGCACATAAATATGCATCAATGGATACACGTGAACATCGAAATTCTCGTCTCGAAGTAATAACGTAAAATAAGCAATGAATTCTTTTTTCTTCTTCTTTTTTTTTTTTAACGATTTTGACTAGACGTATTATACACGATTCGGATTTTATATCTTTTAAATTTTTAATTGACGAATCTCCCGCGTTAATCGTTATGTCGTTTCTCTTTTCCATTGAATTTAAGAGACTCGCGGGAGATGGACGGGGAAATCTCGAGAGAAATTCGCCACTAGAGAATCCACACGGCGTAAATGCAATTTAGATTGCAAAGGGGATTTCCCGTGTGTCTACTGGATCATCGTATTTCCTTGCAACAAGTGATACTCTCTCTCTCTCTCTCTCTCTCTCTCTCTCTCTCTCTCTCTCTCTCTCTCTCTTTCTCTCTCACTCTCTCACTCTATCTATCTATCCATCTATCTGTCTATCTATTTATCTCTCTTGCGGTCTTTCGCCTTCTGTAGAATCTCGAGTACATGTGGTACATACTGTATACGTATATAAGAGCGAGTATAATCTGTTACCAGTACATATTCGATCTGGATCGTTTCTTTGTAGTGTCATCATGTATATAGTATATCTTTGTTTTCTTTTTTTAGTCTTCGTCTACGACAAACGAGTAATATTTCCTCTTTAAGATCAAAAGCTAGACTGAATTCTTCCTATAACTCTAACATATATATATATATATATAGTCATACTGATAAAAGGTTCATTTCGGTTGGAAACTTTGCCGATTATATTCCCGTTCGTCGTTTTATCTCGCTTCGTTTGATACGTCAATTTTGATTACGTCCTTTTCGCGGCCAACACATAAGCTCGAAAGATAAGGAAACGGATGTAGCTTACAAGCAAACGCGAACGAAGGAAGTCTAGGTATAGGTGAAGGGTGGTATTAAGACGACGTTAATATACGATGACGTTTCAGGTGAAATGCTGATATATATATATATATATATATATATATAAAGAGAGAGAGAGATAGAGAGAGAAAGAGAAAAGGATAGGAAGGAGAGTTGAATAGAAAGAGAAGGTTGCTCGCTTGTCTAATGGAGTCTGTAGAATGTGTATAATGGCTTAGAGTCGCTTCTATATCCTTCCATACTTAGAGACCGAGCTAAATTACTCTCTAATTCGCGTACTATTTAATAACCAATTAAGCGGATTTATTTCGTTCATCTACGTTGTATTTATCGTTAATGATCTATCTAAGGATGTTACGAGTTGACTTGTTTCTATTGAAAATTGCATTAGTTTGTATTGATAGCATTTGAAGTGAAGGATTTGCGTGTTTGTTTAACATGCTAAAAGGGAACTGAAAGGTGATTTATCAAAGTGAAAGAAAAGGATAGTTAAAGAGAGAGGAGAATGAGTGAGAAATCCTTTGAACGTGTTCTTTAGTGAATTTCTCTTGATATAATGATCGCACAGACTTTAGAGAGTAATCCTTTAAGAATTTCTCTGTCGTGACATCGTCAAAATAATAATTTGGTTTTAGAATGTTTGGTGTAATAGGTATATTATCGTAGACGACGATATAAATGATCGGTAATAGACTTTAAGAACGCTTTATAAGAGGCTATGAAATCTTTGAACCCATAGCAATCTATTCATCGCGTTTATGCTCTCTCGAAACGAGCCGGTAACAAATCAATTAAAGCGTTAATTATTGCTCTTCAGAGTTGAATCAGTACACGTATCGAAGAGACGACGACGAGAGCTTCGTATCTCTCTCTATCTATCTGTCTATCCATTTATCTATCTCTTTTCTTCTTTTTCTTCTTCTTCTTCTTCTTCTTCTTCTCTTGTTTTCATTCATAACTTTTTAATTAATTTCATTCGATCCTTTTATTTCAATAAGAGTAGGATAATGATTACATTCGCGTCTTCTTCATACTCGATTTTAAGAATTCATTAGTATAATTTTGTCTTTCTTTTTCTCTTTCTTCTTTTTTCTTTCTTTTTTTTTCTTTTTATTATTTTCTTTTTTTTTTTCTTTTTTGGTCCAATCTGGTATCAGATCGAATCTATCTTTCAAGGGTCCCCGATAAAAGAAAGGAAGGGAAAAAGGATTTAGACTGGTACACTTTATGCGGGCATCGAACTGATCCTTTAAACGTTTAACCTTCGTTCATTTTGCATTGCCAAAAGCCTTTCCAATTTCTGTCTCAAAGAAAATGAGATTGGGAAGCGTTATCGGTAACGATTTCTTTTTAGTTAAAAGAATTGAATAGAAATGGAAAAGAAATTTATAAACAGCAGTTTCTTTCTTTCTTTCTTTCTTTCTTTCTTTTTTTTATAAATAATAAGGAAAATAATACATAAATCTTTATTCGATAGTGATGGAAAAGCAATTTGTAATTATTTTTTTTATATATAATAAATAAATAAATAAATAAATAATAAATAAATTTTTATACGATAGAAATGGAAAAGAAATTTATAAATAGCAGTCTCTTTTCTCTTTTTTTATATAAATAATAAGGAAAATAATAAATGAATCTATGTTCGATAGTTCTGGAAAAGAAATTTGTAAATATTATTTTTTTATATATAACAAATAAATAAATAAATAAATAATTAATAAATAAATTTTTATACGATAGAAATGGAAAAGAAATTTATAAATAGCAGTCTCTTTTCTCTTTTTTTTATATAAATAATAAGGAAAATAATAAATGAATCTATGTTCGATAGTTCTGGAAAAGAAATTTGTAAATATTATTTTTTTATACACAATAAATAACAAAATAAATAAATAAATAAATAAACAAATAATAAATAAACTTTTATACGATAAAAATAGAAAAGAAATTTATAAAAACTATTTTACACATATATAAGTAACACAGATCAGATATCGCGTTATAAATGTTTTTTCATCGGACTCCCGTAAGTTATTAACGAAGTATTTCGGATGGTCGAAGAAGAAAACAAGGGAAACAAAGGTATGGAGAAGAAGTACAAAAAAAAAAAAAGAGAAGAAAGAGAGAAAAAAGTTGAAAGTACGAGGTACGAAAGTTCGTCTTTTTTTACCTGTTTTATTTTTTCTTCTTTTTCTTTTTTTTATTTCATTTTCTGTTTCTTTCTTTTTTTTTCGTAAAGCGTGGAACAAAAGTCGAGGGAAAAATGTGTAAGAGAGGACGGAAAGAGCGTGCTCGAGAAGGATTGGCTCGCCGGCCTGGAAAGAATCCCCTTTATTGTTTTCGTTAGAAACCTTCTCGCTCCTCTTCTGGCCTTTTCCGCACTCGTGCAGGACTCTCTGCTCCTTGGCTATATACCTACCGAAAGAGAGAGAGAGAGAGAGAGAGAGAAAGAGAAAGAGAGAAAGAGAGAGAGAGAGAGAGAGAGAAGAATTTTCCTGAGAGAAACGAATAACGTGAGGAGAAGGGCGAATATAAGAACAGAAAGAGATAAAGAGGAGTGGGTACCATTGGGAGAACGTTATGGGGAAGGTGGTGAAGGGGGTCGAAGGTAAACGTTGAATAATAAAGGGCTCCTATCTCTTGACGTGCGATTTTCCATCTCGCTTCCGCGCGAGATATAACCGTGAAAAATTCAGGAAAAATCATTTTATCTCTTTGGATAAGAAAAATAGCAAAGTTTTCGAGGTTAGCATCTTTTTCTTTCTCTTTCTCTCTCATGCTTCTCTTACTCTCGTACCAGTTTACAATGTGATACGCGTATGTAACGTAGCTATAGAGTCGGTTAGCTCGTTCACCAGAATTCTAATCTTCTTGTTAACGAAAACCTCGAGAAGATATATGTTTATGTATATATGTAGTACATATATACGTTAGGTTACAATCGTTGGTAAAATTCGTGGATAAACGACGATTTGCATTTGCAACTTGTCTACCAGGGTAGAGTAAAATGACAAGAAGAGAGAGAGAGAGAGAGAGAGAGAGAGAGAGAGAGAGAGAGAGAGAGAGAAGAAGAAGAAGAAGAAAAAAAAAAGTCTGTACCCTTTCCCTTCTCAATTTACATGGGAGGGAGATGGAGTGGGAGAGGTGGATGAGGTGAAGTAGGGGGAGAGGAGAAAGAGGGGGTGCAGGTACGCGTACGTTGTTGCGTTCGCTGCGTTTTACTGCGAAATATCTGGTTACTGGCGCAGAGGGTGGACGAGAGAATATACCGTTGCAAAAGCTCAGAAAGATACGACGGAGCAATATGGCAGGGTCGTTTAGGGTGGGTGGGCGTACTTGACGTTGGAATTTAATTACAATGTGTCGGTCCGTATGTCTGTCCGTCCGTTCGTCCGTCCGTCCGTTCGTTCGTCCGTTCGTTCGTTCATTCGTTTGTTCGTTCGTTCGTTGGTCGAAGCTGTAAAAGCGAATCCATTGAAAATTTACTTTGTTTTAAACTGGACGAACTTTCTTTGCATTCTGATTTCGAAGAAAACAGTAGTTGGATTTTTCTTTCTTTCTTTCTTTCTTTTTCTAATTTCTTTTTATTTCTTTTCCTTTCTTTTTTCTTTTCATTTTGAATATTTCTATCGAGACTCCATCTTATATCTAGTACTTCTTTTTGGATTAATCACGAATCAATGATAAAGGTGATCTTGAATTCCCTTTCATAGGACACTCACAAGACCTTCCCGTCGTCTAAGTAAAGTATAAAAGGGTCAGCCAACTACCCTCTCACCCGAGGTGTTTACTCAGGCCAGCTGTTGACG
The DNA here is from genome assembly GCF_905475345.1 of Vespula vulgaris. Classification (NCBI taxonomy): domain Eukaryota; kingdom Metazoa; phylum Arthropoda; class Insecta; order Hymenoptera; family Vespidae; genus Vespula; species Vespula vulgaris. The sequence goes on from NC_066589.1 coordinate 1,016,608, forward strand.
GCTTGCCTACCGCCGCAAAAGCTTAAATACCTACTTCAACGAGTTCTCTCCTGGCGAATCTATTCACCGAAAACGTGAGAAGGAAAGATATCGATCTTGGTCAAATCGTGATCGATAAAGGCACACTCTTACCGGTCGATCGTTAATTTTTCTTTCGGAGGTGAACTCTTTGCAAAGCTTTTTCTCTTTCTTTCTTTTTCCTTTTCTCTTTCTTTTTATCAAGTACGCCGAACGACGAACAATGTTTCTCAGTTCTTTCGTTTCTTTTAAAATCTCAACTCCGTAAAACGCAAGTATTTTACGGTATTTTATGTTTCGGTATTTACATGTTTCCTCTTACTTAATTACTATTAATATAGAACAAGGACAATGAAGCTATATATATATATATATGTATTGTATTTGTGTGTGTTTAAATACATAGATGTTTCTATTTAACCATAGTATTTTAACTAATTAGACAAGACATTCTCTTTCGATTGTTGGTACGCTGTATGAAAATATACATATATATACACACACACACATATATATAAATAAATATATAATATACAAGTATATATATATACATCTAAGTATATATATATATTCTCGTGGAGGGGCTGTACACACGATAACAATGGGTAATCCGCGCATTCACGAGCTTCTGCGGCTGTTCGAGAGTGGATTTTCGCGTGTTCCCTTGCTTCTCTATGTGTTAGGTACCCCCATGGTGCGTTCATGGGGCGGGTATACGCGGGTACATAGGTACTTGCACGTACCCCATACGTTTACGGTTGAAGGGAGCCAGCAGCCATATGGCGCCAAAGCAGTCTCTCTCTCTCTCTCTCTCTCTCTCTCTTTCTCTCCCTCTCCTTTCTCATATACACGCTTCAATACTCTAATGGCTTTGTACTTGCTGATTACGTTTACATACTTGCGTACGCTTGTGTAAGTACACACATACCTGCATACGTAATCTCTGAGCTTGCGTCGTGTTATCTCTCTCTCTCTTTCTCATTCTCCCTCTCTCTCTCTCTCTAAGCTCTTCCTAAAATCTAAAATAATGCTACACTAGTGAGTATACTCTCTCGATGTATAAGATAAGCGACCAGTCCAACTACAATGTAGAGGACAGCTACAACGTATTAGAACGTCAAAGAGACGACAGAGCCGTGCGTTGAGGTTTATCTTGTAACGGGTTTCTAGGGATTCTAGATCTAAAGAGAGTGGCCTTTGTGTAATGGATACAGTAGTATTATCGTGGTCACTCGGATGATGTGACATCTTGTTCGCGAAAAAAAAAATAAGGAAGGGAAACAAAAGCAACAAATGAAAACAAGAAAAATAAATGATATAGAAAGATAATTTTTCGAACGATTTCTTTCGATCGTTTTTCTCGTTGTCATGAAAATTTCGTATAAAGATATTCTTCGCGATTCGTTATGAATCATTCGTTATGGATTATTCGTTATGATCGTTCGGAGTTATCAATTTTATTTTACGCAAAGCGTTGTTCTTGTTATCCATTAAGAAAGGGAGAAATTACAATTTTGAAGAATCTTTTGGGAAACGTGAGATTATTCTTTTCAAGGAGCAAACTCGTTTTACACGAGCAAATTACAAGAAAGTGATTCCTTTTTCTTTTTTTCAGATGATCTTTATTTATTTTTAAACGTCAGTGTTTTTAAACGTTTGACTAACATTTTTCAAAATTTAAGAAATACATGATCAGTATTTGTAATAAATTATCAGTATGTAATATAAGCAATTCTGACGATAATTATTTATATTGATCAAAATATTTATATATATATATATCTCGACCATTTTTTTTTTTTTTTTTAATGAAATACTTATCATTAATTAAGAAAAATACTGATGCGAGAAATAAAAATGCTTTTTATTATATCTCAGTAAAGCATTTTTATTCTTTTTATGTATTTCTATCCAGTCGTTCAATAAATTCGCGTAAAAATTTTTAAACGAATAAATTACATTCACGTATAATCCGTGTTTTCGATTTTGTCCGATGATATTTCTTATTTCATTTATTTTTTTATACCATGATCATTTATAAAAGAAACGTTAAACTTTCAAGAATTTCTTGAAAAGAAAAGAAGAAGAAGAAGAAGAAAAGAGAAAAAAAATCGTTAAGAACTTTTCGTTAAGAATTTCATTGATTTGGATCGAGTCGTGAGAAAAAGACATGGAAATCGGTTCCACTCGCATAATCATCTCCGTGAAGAAAATTATTCTCTTTATATTCGAGTGACGCGTCCCCGTCGTATCGCGGTGAATTTTAATTTAATGAATTTAAATTTCATACGAAGCGAGAAAGTATCGAGTCGAAGAAGACCAGACTCTTGTCTATCGATGCGTTATCGTCTCGTAAACATTTCACACGATTTCGTTGGTTCGTATTTTTAGTTTTCGAATCCAAAGAAATCCCATGATAACGAAGTCGAATATTCGGCGATCAAACGTGTAAATAAATTAGGATTGCAACGAGTATAAAAGTCACTGTACATTGATATTTATGGCGTTCTCGATTAAATATTTACATTCACTTCCATTGTATCAGAAAGCAATTGTAAATAATTTCATAGGTAGTATTTTCGTTCGATCTTTTTTTATTTTTTCATTCTCTCTGTCTCTCTCTCTCTCTCTCTCTCGATCTTTCTTTACACTATACATTATACAATATTTTACCGATAACACTCCTGTCCACTTTTTATACGTTTATTTATTTTGTTCACTTTTATATCGAAACGATTTCTACAAAAATATACAATTTTATTTGCAAATAATCGTAGGGTAAATAAATGGATGAAACGTTTCGATAGATAATAATACAATATAGGTACACGTACCTATATGTCCTACATAATATAAATAAATATATTTGTTTAACATGTGTACAGATGTCATATCTCGATATCTTTTAGTGATTAATGTCCGACCGTTGTTGCCATCATAACAAACGGACACGCTCACACTTCTGTGTACATACGTAGTTTACGTGTTTATATAAAGGTGCGATATCACGGGCTATTATTATTCAGTAACCGATCAACCGAGCAGACAACACGGTGAACGTATCGCGAATAACAATTACCTGTAAAACGACGTTGAGTGCTTACGACGAAGCTTGCCTAGTTCTGACAACCCGACGACATAAACGCGGCTTAACGATTCACATCTCTTCTTTTCAGAGAAGAAGAATTTTCTCTTACTTATCTCATTCGACTTATTCAATTAGTTTTTCGTCAGCATCTTTCCTCTTTTTTTTTTTCGATCTTTCTTTTTCTTTTCTAACGACGATCGCGTTGAAGAATTTCTCTCGGATCGAACGAATCAATTTAAGAGACGTCTTAATTAAGATATAACCCTGTTCAAGGGCATCTGTTATTTTGCCTCGAGTTCTTTATCGATCTTGTTCTATCTCGTCCTTGTCGACGAATCTAACGAGAAAAAAGAGAGAGAGAGAGAGAAATGAAGAAGAAGAAAGAAAAGAAAAAGTGAAATCGAAAGAAGAAGAAGAAGAAGAAGAAATTTTTTTGCGTTAAGTCGTTGAAGGTTATTTCTTGTAAAGGTGTTAGAGACTCTTAACTCTCTGTCAAATGCATTCCCATTTTGATTTGAAATTCGATCACGTTCGACGTTTGGACATATGGGAAAGCTTTCGACACCAAGATCTCGTCATAGAACAGCCGGTGCGTTGATAGCCGATGGATGCTGCTATAGTGATGGTGAATATGCTTGCAAGGACATTGACGGGTGCATATTTATGGGAATTGAAAAAAAAAGGAACGTTGAAATCGTCATCGAACGAATGGGTTGATATTTAAGAATTTCAAATTCTATCGATTTTAGTAATTGATATTTTATTGAAACTATAGTCTGTACGATTTATTAATCAATAGAGGAATATTCGAATATTTTATGTATTTTTCTTTTCTCAGATTTAATTATTCAGTCGTTTCCTTTCTTTTTATTTTTATTTTTTTTATTATTGATATTATTATTTTATTGTTTTTTTTATAGGTAGAAGGAACTACTTTGAATTTTGAAACAAAGCATGAAGAAAATATGGCAGTGATTAAAAAATGTGTAAAAGATTTTTATACATTTTTTTTTTTTATAAATGTATTTTGTTGATCTTATGTTTTCTTTATGTGCATTCTATATGTATATATATATTTTTTTATTTAAATTCCATTTAAAATTAACTTATATATGTATTTCTATAAAGATCTATAATATCGTTAATACGATTGTAAAACTGATTTTACTACGATTTTGAAGATCTTTAAATAAACGACGATTTCATGGTTTCTAGTATTTGAGAATATTTTACAAGATATAAACGATAAAATCGGATCTATAGAATATTTTTTATTTTTCATCGTTCCTACAACAACAAATCACTTTCGCATTGAAATATCCTTCAGGACAATTCTCATTTGTGCGTACATACGTGTATATATATATATATTTTTTAATTGTCTTTAAAAACGAATACCATTTAATAGTAATACCAATAATTTTGTGAAGATTCATCGTTAGTACTGTCTCGTGTATTTAATTAGCGGTATATCGCAAACAATGTTCGAGCGTACGCTCGCGTATCAAAGTTTAATATTAACCGATACCGCAAAATTCACGTTCTCCGTTGTATTGCCTTTCAGAAGTTCTCTCGCTGTATCGGCTATTAAGTTTCGAGGTGGTATAAACGATATCCGGCGAAATAGTTAATAATCGTTCTACTTCTGAATCTCTCGAGCGTTGCATTAAACACGGCTTCGGGGGGTATGAGAATAAACACGATAATGAGAGTGCCATTCGATGGATAAAGTGACGCAGCAGAATATTCAGTTGCCTTTTGCGGAATCAGAGAGAGAGAGAGAGAGAGAAAGATATATATATATATATATATATATATATATATATATATATATACAAAGAGAGAGAGAGAGAGAAAGAGAAATATTTAATACCTGGAATATCGAGATTTCGCTATTGAAATGTAACGAGTATTAGTCGACAAACGTTATTTGAAATTCTTCGACGTGGAAAAATTCAAATGGTACGATAAAATAACAAGAAATTTTCGAATGCTTTTTTCTTTTATTATTTTCTATTACTTTCTTTCATTTTTTCTTTCTCTTTTGTATCTAAGACACAGAAGAATATCGAAACGTCATGCGATTATAAATCAAGTCATAGTTAGGTATCTTTTGAAGATAGCGAAATCACGCCGTTTTCGTTTCGTGGTAGCCCGATATCGTGAAATTTATTGGTCTATAAGGTCGTTCAAGATGCGAGGATATTGCGGCGGTTTAGTAGCAATAAAAACGAACTTTGTAGTCGGTTCGAAGGTATTCGAACGACTCTACTTAATCGTAATGATACAGCTTGGAGCAATGTTGTTCTTTAAATCAGAAATCGTTTTACAATATGTACATACGCAAGTAAATATGTGGGTATCCTGTTTGAGAAAAAAATATGAGAGCATATGTATCTATTTTGTTTGTGTCTACGAGTTCTACGAGTTTTCAAATTTTATCTCGTTATAAAACGAGAAGTTATAATTCTTATCCTCATATATACATATATTATATAATTTTGAAATTATACAAGAGTGTATAATTTATTCATTTATCTTTCTTTTTAAACATCATTTCGTTCCTCTGTTATGGAATTAATCATTAATTGACAACTTATGGTCAATGTCTGATTATTTAGTATAGTATAAAAATAAAAAAGAATACTTGGATTATGTATAAAGGGTTCATAACGAACGTATATTCCGTTCATCTTATTTTATATATCAATATATATATATAGTTCTTTGTTGATTGTCTTTAAATATATACAGTGGTAGATAGATTTCTAATCTCTTTTCTCTATTCATCTTTTCTATGTACTCACGAATCCTCTCTCTCTCTTTCTCTCTCTCTCTATCTGTATCTCTATCTTTCTCTTTCTCTCTGTTTCTCTCTCACCTTAGTGCGATTCCTACGTGAAGCTGTGCGAATGTATGTATAGCGTAATAGAATAATCCTGTGTACACAGATCGTATGTACGTTTAAGTCTCTATATACAAGCTGGCATGATACATGGGCCCATCAAACATCGTAATTTCTCGAAACGTTATACGTGTTGTATGTTTGTCGTCTCTGCTGGTATATTAATAAGGACTTTGCTTTAAAAATCACGAAATTGTAAGGTGTTATCTTTGAACGGGTTTATGTCCTTCTTTGTTGTCTTTTCTTTTCTTTACTTTACTTTACTTTACTTTTCTTTTCTTTTCTTCTCCTTTCTTTTCTCTTCTTTTCTCTTTTTTGTTTAAGGAAGACAATTTATACAAGCGATAGGTTTGATATTAAATACAAACTTAACAGTATAACGTTTTTCCTTATTACTCGATATAAGAAAGAAGAAAATAATTGGCAAGAGAGACCAGGATCTCTTTGAGACATTTTCTGGATTCTTAAAGTTGTTAGAAAGAGAAATTCAAAGAAGAAAGGAAGAAATGAAGATAAACAGAAACGAAGAGAGAGAGAGAGAGAGAGAGAGAGAGAGAGAGACAGAGAACACTTCACAGACTTTCGAGAAATCAGCTTACACGTTATCGGATATCAGAATTCGATATTAAAAGATTGTACGATCATCAAGATGCGTATGAGCTTATATAAGAAAAGAGAAAGAGAGAAAGAAAGATACAGAGAAAGAGAAAGAGAGATAGAAAAGAGATAAGAAGAGAAGAGGTAGAAAGAAAGATAAAAAAAAAAAATCGAAAGTTGAGAAGTACTTGAAAGGTCGTCGACGAGTGTTCTTAGAATTTATCTTTGTCCGTTTGCGTATTCGTTATGCTTCGAATATCTCTCCATTTTCTTTCTCTCTCTCTCTCTCTCTCTCTCACTCTTTTGCTCGTACTCCCTCGTTATCCTTCGGCACCCTTCGCTCTTCTCTCATACCTCGCCTCGTTGCGCGTCCTCTCCTTCGTTAGGATCGTTTCTTTCTCGAGTTAAAAAAGAAAACTTTTTTCTACCGAAGAAAATTCCAAAGAGGTAGGTACTTATCTCTTTTTCTCTCTCTCCTTCTGTTTCTCTCTCTCTCTCTCTCTCTCTCTCTATCTTTCTAACTCTCTTTCTCTATCTTTCTATCTCTTTCTCTTTCTCTCTATCTATCTATTTATCTTTCTGTCTCTCTCTCTTTTTCTTTCCTTTTCTCTCTTTCTGTCTCTGTTTCTTTTTCCTTTTCTCTCCGTTCCTCTCTCTTTTTCTCTTTCTTTCTCTATATCTCTATTTCTATCTATCTATCTATCTATCTATCTATCTATCTATCTATCTATCTATCTATCTATCTTCGTTGGATGCATTGAATGAATTGCATCGAACATCGTTCGTCTCAAGTGATACGTTTTAGTACATTTATTTATGAATTCGATGAAAAGTTACTCGATATTTTATTATACTTCGATCGTAAACCTTTTATTTATTTATTTATTTATTTATTTATCTTCTTTTTCAAGTAAAGTGATTTTAACAAAAGGATTCGTTCTTTTCTTCGAGTAAAGCGATTTAATAATAATAATAAAAAAGAAAGAACTTGTCAATGATACATTCATTTTTTTTATTTTTATTCGTATTTAATAATTAGAAATAAGCGTGTTTTAATATCATCATTTTTTGTTTTCTTCTTTCCGTTCCTTCCTCTCTTTCTATTTTCTTTCTTTTTTCTTCTAACAAACTTTCCGGAAGGAAAAACGCGATAGAAATACAAAGAGCCACCTTGCGAGTGGATTTTGTCTTAGAAACTTTAAGTTGTGAATGAAGAAGGGAAATGGAAAGTAGGCCTCGTCTGAGAGATGAAAAAGGCAGTGGAAACGAGAAGAAAAAAGTCGATTCAAGGAGTGAGAATGAAAATATGTAAGAGAGAAAGAGTAAAGGAAGAGTAGAGAAAGAAAGAAAGAAAGAAAGAAAGAAAGAAAGAGAGGAAGAGAGAGAACTCTTCTAACAGTTGCGTCGCGTCTCAAGTCTCAACAGGGTGCACACTTAACATAGGAGTGAAGGGGTTTGTTGCATGGTGACACCTAACCATAAGATCGTCGACGTCGACGACGACGACGACGACGACAACGACGACGACGACGACGACGACGACGACGACGATGATGACGATGACGATGACGATGATGTGAGAAAGTGTAGTAATGGTAATAGTAATGGTAATGTTGATGGTAGTGGTAGGTAGGTAGTTAGTTAGGTAGGTAGGTAGATTCTAATACCGAGCTACCGACAGCATTGCACAGGGTTGATATTTAGCGACTGAGAAGGTAGCTAGGTGTGCTTACGAACGTATGTAAACGTATACATATACGAAAGAGCAGTAAGGATAAGAGAGTGAGCGAATGTATGTGAGAGAGAGAGAAAGAGAGAGTTAGAGAACGTAATAGAGAGTGAGAGAGAGAGAGAGAGTTAGTTGGATTCAGGCAGTGGCGGTGGTTCGACCCTCGTTTCAGCCGTCTCTTCTCGTTGTCTAGTGATTGCTTGCTTTGATCTCCATAATGAAACCCCCACGAACCCCTTTCCATGGACTTTGCCTGGCTCAAGTTCTCGTCACCTCATTTGGTACCCTTTACCCTTCGCTTCGTCCTCATCGCCGGTTAGATCAACGTAACATCCGCGATAGGTGATGTAGGATGTATAAGTACTTCCTTATTTTTCGTCTAGGTATAAGGATTGTCACGCATCATTTTCGTTTCTTACTTTTTGATTTCTGTTTGTTTTCTTGTTTGTTTGTTTAATTAATTTATTCTTTTTTCATTTCTTTCTTTCATTTACTTTCTGCTTTCGTTGTTGTTGTTGTTGTTGTTGTTTTGAGAAAGGAACATTCGCTCATTTTAAAAAACGTATACCTTTCTTTGTTTTTGTTCTTTTTTTTTTTTTAACTACGGTTAATTAATTTTATTGCTTATGATTTTATTATATCGTTCTCGTTTTCATCATTCCTGAATGAAATTCATATTTCATAGGCTTCTTTATCTCTTTCAAGTTTGCTACGAGTTTTCCCGATTAAGCATATCAGGATGGAAACTGTGTCAAGTCGGGACTATATAATGCTTTTGGTTTGATCTTTTTTCTTCTTCTCTCTCTCTTTCTTTCTTTCTTTTTTTTTTTTCTATGTTCCACGATCGTAACGACTTACTCGTGTTGTACTTCCACTCATTTAAATCACGACGAGTTTCCTTTCCGGGTAAACACTTGAGAGAAAGATGCAGTCGTCGCGATTACGCCAAGGGGAGCACTAGAGTAGACGAGCTTTTTCATCGTTTTTCATCTTCGAGGAAGAGCGAAGGAAAGATCCTCTTTTGCTTCTTCTGCTTCTTCTTAATGTGGGTCAACCGGTCGTTGAAAAATTAATTAACGATGTGAATTTCCGTTCGGTAAGAGCTTCATTCTGCTCGAGTTGTAATAAAAGGCAAAATATAAGAATCTCTATCTTTCTCTTCCTCTCTATGTCTCTCTCTCTCTCTTTCTTTCTTTTTTACTTGATCCGAATCGAGAGAGATTTTAGAAAGATCGTCATTAAAGCAATTTTAATTTCAATTTCCTTATTTCTCTCGTTCTTTTATCTTCTCCTTTTTGTTATGTTCTTTTTTATTATTCCTCATCATTAAACGCATCTCGATAAACGTGCTTGTTACTTATCGTTGCTTGTGACAAGTGTTTTTTTTTGTTTAAGGTCATCGACCCCCGTTATTTTTAAAGACGAACATAGTCGATGATTAGTTGTTGAAATTTTGAAAATCTATGGATAGTATGGGTAATGTTTTCATGTATGTATTTTGGTATGGAAAATTTATGGAAAATTCGTAGAATTTTTTTCTTTCATTCCTCTCTCTCTCTCTCTCTCTCTTTTTTTTCAACGATAATACTACGAGCCCTTCTACCAACCTTTCCATTTCCTCCCCAAGCACTGACCAAAGAAATATTTCCTTCCTATGGATCTTCCCTTTCTTCGTCGTTCTCTTTGACGGACTCCGTCAATGTCCATGGATACTTTCGCATTCTAGAGAGCGACTGCGAAATACTTTGAGGAGGCATTTGGATGATCAAAAAGATGCCTTTTTAATATTTCGTCTGGAACTTGCATCACCCTGTCGTCACCGTAAATCGGACATTTTTTTCCCTCTTTCTTTTTCTTCCTTCTTCCTACTTTTTCTTTTTCTTTTTTTCCTTTTTTTCTTTCGATATGTGATTCGACCGAACGAAAGAACGTAACTTTTTCCTTTTACTACGATCATCATCGATTTGATTCGTATAAAAATATAAATCCTATTCTATAGCGACACATTCTTTTTTAATTTTTATAAAATTATACTATCGTCTTGTTGGGATAAAATCCAATACTTACAACTATAACTAGTGCCATTTTGTTGTAACTAATTCTTTACTTATTTTGAATAATGAAATTACATAATTACAGTTCTTTGTGAATCAAGTTAATAGTACTTCTAAAACGATTTACATAAGTATATTTGAAAACTGTTTTCATAAATATTGTTTCAAATAATAAAGGAGAAAGAAAAAAGAAAGAAAAATCTAAGAAAACGTTGGTTTCGAATTGATTTCGATTTCGAATTGGAATAGTTTCGTGAGAATGGGTAAGGGAGAGGAAGAAGGAAGGGTGAACACAAACGTCGTCTTTTAATTTTCCTTTATTAGCACAAGGTTTTCGAAGGGTTACCAAGTTTCTAATCGAACGAAACGCATACGTCCACGTTATACTCCTTATTGCTTACGTTCTCACGCATTTGGCATTTGAAATTCATTATTTAATTAAGTTTCGAGGAAACGAGCGTAGAATTGACGGTAATGGAAGGCTTAAAGGGATTCCATCGGC
>NC_066589.1:1032500-1100000 GCF_905475345.1 Vespula vulgaris
TTGGTAGAAAAGCTTTGAAAATTCGAGAAAATATTCTTCGTGAGAGAAAACGAGAAAAAGAGAGAAAGAGAGAAAGAGAGAGAGAGTACTTTTTAAAATCATCCTTGAGATTTCTGCTGTTTTTTCTCTTTCTCTGTCTCTTCTTTGTCTCTCTTTTTTCTTTTTTCTTTTTTTTTTTGGTTATTTATTCTTTGTCTCTCTCATTTTATTCCTCTCTTTTTCTAAACTTTGACGACCTTTCCTTAAGACTTGTCCATCCATCCTAAGACGTTGTTCTTTTATCGGATTTTCGTGTTTACCGTCAACAACGAGGACGATGACGACTACTACCTCTCTTTGTGTCACGATTATTGTACAGCTTTGGTACAGAATAAAACGCGAGAATGTACGGCGTCATTATAGAAATCATTTCTTACTTTAAACCGATGGTATATATCTTCCGATTTTTTAAACGTGATTACGCGAGTCCGATAAATCCCAATAGTGTTTTCGTAAAAAAAGAGAGAAAAAAAAGAAAATAAAAAAGACAGAAAGAAAAGAGAAGAAAGAAAGTAAGAAATAAGGAAGGAAAGAAAGAAAGAAAGAAAGAAAGAAAAAAAATATCTACAAAATTCGATTCAGTGAATAATAAAGAAGGAGATAATCGAGACTCTAACGATACGCATAGAAGATTCCTGATGATGTTCCTGAAGGGTGGAGAGTCACTATAGTGGGATGCTGTGCGATTAGACGTTTCAGACACAAAGAAATATCCCATCGACTGGGGTCAACAGTCGTTCCCTTTCATTCTTCGTTCCATCGTTTCTCTTTCTCTCTTTCTCTCTTCCTCTCTTGCTCTCTCATTCTCTCTTTTCTCTAGTTATACAGTCTCGACCCTTCGATGAATCCTTGTCTCGATTCGGGCACAACTCGATGATGATCGTATGGCATAGCGTAAAACACGCATGCACATTGTGATTCTTCGAAGGGATATACATTAATATTTCATAGAGAGGTCTTCTCAATTATCGTAGTCGTATATTCGTATTTCTTCGTATCGTTTCTCAATGATTTTCAAATGTTCAAATTCAACTGAGTCGACAAGTGTTAATAGAATATAAATATTCATTATATTTTCCGTTTCGTTCGATCGACGTTAAATAAAACCTGCAATTATTTCACGGATTCGTACGTTCGTATTTGTTCGTATTATTTCTCTAAGATTATCAAATGTTCAAATTTAACTGAGACTACGAGTGTTGATAGAATAGGAATATTCGTTATATGATGGACGTTAAATGATTTGCAATTACCGGATAATATTCGTACTTGTTCGTATCGTTTCTCAAAGATTCTTCAAATGTTCAAATTCAACTGAGACAGACGACAAGTGTTGATTTGAATATAAATTCATTACATTTTCCACATAACATGCAATTATTTCTCGGAATCGTATATTCGTATTTGTTCGTATCGTTTCTCAAAGATTCTTCAAATGTTGAAATTCGATTAAGACAGCAAGTGTTGATCGAACATAAATATTCATTACATTTTTCATTTTGTTTCGATCGACGTTGAATAACATTTGATTTTTACACGTGTATGATTTGTTCATTATTTAATAATCTTTAATTATCATACAATGTATAAAAATTATACATGTATAATTGTTAATAATTAAAGAAACGCGAGAAGTTGAAACGTCTCGTTCTTAGATAATACTTATTACTTATGTTTAAGTTAAAATCGAGGCGTTGAACGCCAACGTCACGTCGATTTTTAAATCTTCATAAATCTTTCGAATAGCGATAAATCTTACGTTCCAATACGATCGCTCATGAATGATGAATGTCATGACGAACGGACGCAAACGTTTCGTTTGAATATACACATATGTAAGCGTTAGGCGTCTTATATACCTATCCAAGAGCGCATAATTCGCATCACTTCGACTTTTGCATGCTAATACGGAAACGTCTACTCGTTTATATTTCTTCTATAGTTTACGTATACCTAGATATACAGAAAGATGCAACCAAAGCTATTCAGTATAATTTCTCTGTTGATGATTCTCACGTGAAAAGGGGGTCGTGAAATGTAAGTATAAAATATATAGTCAACGGAGAAATGGGATAAAAGAAAAGGAGAAGGAACGAATAGAGATTTTTTTTCTTTTTTCTTTTTCTTTTCGCGAGGTGTAGAAGGGACTTGTTATATCTAGTCGTTGGATGTGTTTCGTGAAAACATAAGAAAACTCGGTCGTTCTAGAATGAAAAAAACGTGTAAATAGAAAGTGAAAGAGTGAGAGAGATAGAGGATAGAAATAGAGAGAGAGAGAGAGAGAGAGAGAGAGAGAGAGAGAGAGAGAGAGAGAGAGAGAGAGGGAAAGAGAAAGAGAGAAAGGGAGAAAGACGGAAATAGAGATAAACTTACGGTCTGTTGCGTACTTGGCAGTCGAGTTAAGTGGAAATGTTTATTATTTGAACTCCGAGACTTCATTAGAAAGAAACACGGTGAGATCTTCAATCTGGATAAACGAGTGAACTGAGAGATATAACAAAGAAGAAGAGATAGAGAGTATATGTGAGAGAAAAAGAGAAAGAAACGGTTTAAGAAATGCATTTTCTACTTTAATTAATTAAATAAAAAAGATAGCCTTTTGCCTTTGGAAATTTCACAGACATATTTTTCAACTGTTCTTCCTCTTTCGATTTATGAATTAAAGCGAGCGAGAAATTGCACGTTGTTAGTAAACGAATATCATCGCGTTTTGCACTTACGATAGAAGATACTTTTTATTTGTTTAATTAAAAAGAATATAAGGAGAAAAGGGACGTTTAGATGTATCTAATAGATAAGGTAAAATTTGATAGATCAGAAAAGAGAGACGAGGCAAATTAAAGCGAAGAAAATTGTCGTGTCATCCTTTTCTTACTCAACGATTCGAATAATTTAGAAAAAGAAAGATAGAAAGAAATAGATAGATATATAGATAGATAAAGAGAGAGAGAGAGAACAGATAAAAAGTAAAATAGAAACGAATTAGAAATATTTACCATCAAAGAAGAGAGGGACCTCGTTTACTTGCATCTTTTCAATGAAATCTTTCATCCCCATACCTCTATTTTTCTACTTTCCGTGCACCCCCATGGACCCTTTTAAGGTTCGTGAGTCAGATGTCATATGCGAAATGTATGATAGAAAAAAAGAGAGAGAGAGAGAGAGAGAGAGAGAAAGAGAGAAAGAGAAAGAGAAAGAAGTAGGGATTTGTGCTAGAGTGCACAGGCTGATTTCGTTGGTGCAGAGGCCCCCATCAGCTGAGTTATGGCATCCATAACTAGCACCTACGTCTTTCATTAACCTCGCCATTGTCGCGTGTACTCCGACCACGTCGTTAAAGGGGGGATCGAAGATCGTGATGGGGCTAGGGGCGAAGTACCATATACCTATTTGCTTTTCTTTCCTTCGTATTTGTCTGCCATATGTCTCGCTTATTGCATGTTCGTGCATTGCCTTTTACACGTTTCTCTTTTCGAAGGATATTTTTTAATATCGATTCATTTTGTTTCTTTCAAATTTTCCTCTTCTTCTTCTTCTTCTTCTTCTTTTTCTTTTTGTTCCTCTACTTCTTCATTTTTTCGTGATCTTTTTTCTTTTTTCATTCTTTTTCTTTTTCTTTTTCTTTTTCTTTCTGCCTTTCTTTCCTCTCTTCTTTTTTCTTCTTCTCTCTTTCTCTATCCGTCCATCTCGATCCTGTCCACACTTTTTTCCCTTCTCTTTTCTTTTCTCTTTTTCTCTCTTTCTCTCGTAAATCCCTTTAAAACGAAAACACGTTATTAAAATATTGTGTTTGAAGTCACGTCGCGAAAATTTTTCTTCTTCTTCTTTTTTTTTTTGGTTCAACGTTTTTCTCTTTTCGCACTTCTCTTTCTCTCTCTTTCTCCCTCTCTCTTCCTCTTTGATATATGGCAAAAGCTTTCGTATAAAACTTTCCCCATCGAGTGACTATTTTTATCTCCTATTCCTAGATGATCCGATAGCATGGATATCTCATAGGGATATCGCGAGTACACAAATCGGAGTAATCGTTTGGACCCTTCGACGATGTTAAACAGCATCCATCACGATCCGAACGTTGTCGATACTTTGCGACATCTGCTACGTGCTAGTAGTAGATAGGACATATATACATACATACATACATACATACACACATACATACGTATATGTGTTTTGTTCCATCAGTTTCCGTACGACTTTTTGACTGTATGTACGATCGATCGTACGCATTTCGCTTCGAACGATGGAATCGTTCGTTCGAATGGAGTTTTCCCTCTCTTTTTCTCTCCTGCGAAGTACTGTATGTACCTACCTACCTGCTCTCATGGGTTAAACCGTGTGCTGGATTAAATCGACGTAGAAAAAAATTTTCGTGGTATCGTTATTCCGCTCGTTAGCGAGCTCATTGGCAGAGGGCACGGCACGGGAAACGAAAGCACGTTTCGAAATGTTCGTTCGGACGGGATTGCCAGTTGCATCGGCAGTTCTACTTTTCCAGAGTTTTACAACGAGTAGACGTGGTGTTTTAGTGGTGGTGGTTGGTAATGCCGGTGGGTTGTTGTTTGTTGCACTATCGCACGTTCGGACGGACGATTCGGGCTGGAATTTTCACGGCTTTCACCGATGAAACAAATACCGTACCTGACCGCATGTAGCTACGCGGTTTCGTGATTGGCCGCTATGCGTTGCCTTCTGGTGTAATATATTTTTTTTTTTTTCTTTTCCTCCGTCCTTTTTTCCCTTTTTTCTAGCTATATATATATATATATATATATATATATATGTATGTATGTGTATATGTATATATGCATATGTGTGCGCGTTACATGTAAGAGAAAGAAAAAAAGAGAGAACTTTTATTAAAGCGTTTATTCGTCGAGTCGCACTCGCTCGCCCCATAGCAATAGCTACCCCTTTTCCCTCTGATTTTTTTCTCCAGCACTACCACCACCACTACCACCACCACCATCACCATCAACCAATACGAGCTTCGAAACCTACGGACTTTTAGGCGTCTACCTACGGCAGGTTAAGCAACGTCGGAAAATTCAGCAAAAACCATGCGGTAAATTATTCCTGGCTACCCCCACTCCCCTCTCTCTCTCTCTCTCTCTCTCTCTTTTTCCTTCTAGCAAACCCTTATTCGACTCGAGAGAACCCCTCGCGCGAAAATTTCTCCTCTCTCGTCTATCGTTACAGACCACTTCTTCCTACTACGATACTACCTAGTCCGGATTTTAAATGACGAGTAACGGTCGTGGCGAATAGGCGTCGTTTCCTCGCGTCCACTTGCCCAGATTTTCTCGTTAAAACTTTTCACTCTCTCTCTATCTCTCTATCTCTCTCTTTCTCTCTCTTTTTGCTCTCTTTCTCTGTTTTTTACTCTCTCTCTCTTTCTCTCTATTTTCCTCTCTCTCTCTCTCTCTGTTTCTCTTTCTATCTTTCTCTCTTTCTTTTTCTCTCTCGAAATCTTTCACAATTGCGGTAGGTACTCTTCATTCCCGGCGAATATTTATTTATTTATTTTTTTCCTTTTTTCTTCATCTTTTTTTTTTATAAATTTATTCAGTGTGCAAAGTCAATGGGTTTTATTAATATTCAATGAGCGTAAAAATGTGATTCTGACTGTCTATTTATTATAGTTTTCTCTCTCTATATATATATATATATATGCAGTATATTTCTTTGTTCTATCGTATATATATTTTTTTTTTTTCATGGGAAGATATAAATAATTTAATAAATTTGACAAAACCGATAAATTTAATGAAATATTTTTACCTATACGAACTATTTACCTGCTAAATATTTCACATTCAGAGTTATGTAATTAAATTCTATTAATATTTTATCGCGGATATCCTTCTGGAATTTATAATTCAATAGCGCTTCAGCTGAATTTTTTTTCCCCACATTGAAATTATTAAATCACCAGTCATATTATATATCTTTGTTTCCGATTGTTTTGTAATCCCATTTCTTTTTTTTCCTTTTGCTTTCCCTTTATTTTCCCAAACAAATTCGATAAGTTCCTAATTGGATTTGCGTCAGATGATCGTGAAAATACAATGCAATGAGAAAACAAAAAAAAAAAAAAGAAAGAAAAGAAGAAAAAAGATACGAATTAATTGAAAACTATAATAAACAGTTGAAAACATTTTTTTACACAATCCCTTTTCCTCGTTGTAGGTAGACACGATATTCCATTTTTCACATTTCAACGCTTCTGAAGTTTCCAGGAGAGGAAAGGAAACGAAATGGAAAAGGGTGGTAAAGGGAGGGGGGAAAGAGGGAGAAGGGCGACGAGAAACGGGTTATATTTTTAGCGATGTTTTTCGGTTAGCTTGGGTGGCCCAAGCGTTACCATTTCCGAGAGCTTTTATATAGTGTAATAAACATCACCGAAAGATAAACTAATTTGTCCCGAATTTATAAAGTCTCAAGGTTCGTTCATCTCTCTCTCTCTCTCTCTCTCTCTCTCTCTCTCTTTCTTTCTGTCTCTCTCTTTCTCTCTCTCTCTCTCTTTCGTACGAGATAATAAGAAAGATATATGGATTCATCGTGCGTCTAATGCCCAAATCATAGTTAAAAAAGGAAAAACAAAGAAGTAGGAAATGAAAGAAGAAAACAAACAAATCGTAAAGGAAATTTTAACATCGACAGGATGTTCGATGTTAAATAGAAATTTTCACGTCGAGCAAATCGACTCGAGGGGAATATTTGTTTCACTTTAATTAGAGCGAGATTAATAGGAACATTCTTAATTTCAATGGCGCCTTTGTTAAACGACGATATGTACGTATTAATAATGCCGCTAGGAGCCGGAAAAAATACGTAACGTAGGCGTAACAATACGAGCGTCGAACGGTATGAAAGCCGAACGAATGATACGAAAGAAAAATATTTAAAAAAAAAAGAAAAAAGAGAAAGAGAAAAAAAAGAAAGAAAGACAAAAAGGAAAAAAAGAAAGGTTTGCTATTGTACGCGAATTACAATATTCGTACGAACGAAATAACGTGAAACAATGCGTAGCAAAAAGATATTTCGATTCTTTTGTTCCATTGTAACAAACATTTATATTATTAAATATTGGAGAGTCGGATTGAAACCGATGGTGTATTTATTTATATTTGATAACTTTTATTCTCGACGCGCTTAACACGTTTTATTTTATGAACAATTTTCAAATCGACCTTGAAATCTATGCCGACGACGTGACAGAAAGCTCTGGTAACATCCATTACGTTTCTTTCACGTGTGACAGAAAGAGAGCAAGAGAGTAAGAGAGAAAGAGAGAGAAAGAGAAAGAAAGTGTTAGTAATAGCGATGGTGGTGATGATGGTGAGGGAGGTGAGGGAGAAGGTAGACGCGTGTCACCCATATGATAGCTCGATATGCGATCACCATGAGAACGTAAGCGACTATGGTCGCATGTGGTCACAGCATAGTATCGTAGGGGCCATGAGAAATTTTCTCTTCGATACGTACATACATATATACACATATATACACACACATATAAAAATATACATAGAGATACGTACGTACGTATGTACATGCATATATATCTTCGAACTGGTGTTTTATACCAACGAGAATTTTGTCGATATCATGATGAATAGATATCTATCGAAAGGATCAAAGTCGTGCCGTGGTAGATACACGACCATCGTTGATAAATTTCTTCGATGACAGCAATAAGTCTCGATAAATTGGACAGGGTTCAGAAAAAAAAAAATAGATACGTACGTACTTAGTATTTACGTTTCATACATGTACTCATGTAACTACGTAATCATCACGTCTTGGCAATTTAATGGGAATGTTTCGCGATGATCCGAATGCTACGTTGAAAAGGAAATGTTTACGATGATCGGGAAACGATACTTGGTCGTTTCGTCGTTTACATTGATCGGCTATTTCTTTTTTTCTCTTTTTCTCTAAAGAAAGAAAGAAACGTATCCTCTTTGAAATACGTTTCTCACGCGAATCACGAACGATCATACATTTATTCTCACGTTCGCGTCAAACTTAACTAACTTTCAATATTATTTTATTAACAATGAGACAGAAATAGATATTTACAAATTAAAAAAACGTTTAAGGAAGACGAAGGAAGAAAGTTTCGCGCGTGTATGTGGGATAAATAATAATTGACATATATAATCCGCGCCATCATGTCGGCCGATAAAATCGTTTCACGAAGGAAAAGAAAACAAAGAAAACAAAGAACAAAAAAAGAAAGAAAAAAAGAAAGAAAGAAAGAAAAGTGAAAAAAGGAAAAAGTTGAAGCTTTTTCTCAGATCTTCTCGCTATGTCTTCTCTCTCCTCTTTTCTCTTTTCTTTCCCCTAACTCCGTTTTGAGCGAGCTTGATGAAGACGCATTCATGGCGCGTCTTTCGCGGGAGTTTCAAACGATAAAGGAAGCTTCCCTGGAATTCGTCGTCGGACGGACGAAACCAACCTCGTCGTATGGATTGCTGAACCTCTATCTTTCTCTGTCCCTCTATTACATATATATATGTGTGTATATATATATATTTCGTACACACTGACATAAGCACGCGTATACAGATACCTTCTATATATCTTCAATGCAGGACGAAGAGAAACGATCATGGCCGTCTCACCCTTTCGTGCATGCTACATTGTTTCAATGATACACACGGGAAAAGAGAAGGACCTTTGCGTTTGTATTATCTTTTTTTTTTTTTTCCATCACCCTCATCCTCTAACTTTTCCACAAAGCTTATGTCTTTCTCTTTCTTTCTCTCTCTTTGTGACGCCTTGTTTTTCACCTCCCGACGACGTGTTTGTCGTTCCACGAGAGATAGAGAGAGATAAAGAGAGATAGATAGATAGAGATTGAGAGAGATAAAGAGAGAGAGTACAGACGCGTTATTGTGTTATGGAATACGACGGCTTCCATCATTTATCTATCTTTCTTTCTCTCTCTATTTTTCTCTTTCTTTCTCTCTCTCTCTTTCTCTCTCTCTTTCTTTCTTTCTTTCTTTCTTTCTTTCTTTCTCGTTTACACCGTCGACGTATCTCCTATCCGAGCAAACGTCATTATTTTTTGCAATTTGCTAAGCAGATGCCCCTCATTGTACTCGCCATTGCCGCCAGGAAGAATCCGTTTCGTTTCCCTTCGTCTCTGTATCATTCACCCACCCTTCGACCCATTTCGACCCTTCGTGTCTCCTATTTACCCTCTCTCTCTCTTTCTCTCTCTCTCTTCATTTTTCTTCCTTTTAGTTCACGTTATATGTTAGTACGTCTAACGCAATCTTGGATATTATTCACGCAATGAGAAATACGCGACTCGCTCGTAAAATGAGTATTAAAAGAAAGCTGGATCGGTAGTCTCGTTCAGATTTTAACCGAACGTGCCAACGTGCATTGTTGTTTGTCTATTCTCTCTCTTTCTCTCTCTTTCTCTCTCTCTCTCTCGTTTTTTTTTGTACTACTCATTTCTGTTATTCTTACTCGTCGTCATCGTCGTAGTTGTCGTCGTAGTTGTCGTCGTCGTTGGCCTCGATGTCATTTCCCCATACACGATATTATGGTTCTTCCTTTTCCATCTAGATTTCCACGTATAGCGAAATAATAATCCCACCTAACGACGTCGTAACATCGTCGCATATAATACTTGGTTCTTTACTCAACCTTTTTCTACTTCTAACCACCCCCACCCAACTTCACCCTCTACCTTCTTTTCTCATCTTTGGTTTTGAGCTTCAATGGGTTCGTTGATTTGTTGTTGTTGTTTTTTTTTTTTCATTTTGTTTTTTGTTCTTTTCCTTTAAAAAGTTTTCGAAAGAGAGTTATATTTAAACGAACGAGTCGTTTTATCGATGATAAATGATAATATTTCGTTTTAATCGATGAACCTATTATTGCTTAGTGAATTTCGTTAAGTTTAACAAGCCGCATAATGAATTTCATCAGATTACAATTTAATCGACGTTGAGAGCTTTAGTCATCGCCGTATTATGATATTTTCCTTTCAAGGGATGCTCTCTTTATCGTTAGGAGCGATCTTCTATAAAGAAAAATGTGATTAGGGTTAATTGCTTTTTCTCAAGGTAATACTTAACGTTGATAAATGCAATTAACATCGTCCCACTCGTACGATCCACTTTTTTTTATTATCCGTGAGAAAATTTTCTTACGCCGTACTTATTACATTGCTTAATAGTTCTATCCTCTCATTCGACTTAATAAAATTATTATTACTATTATTATTATTATTATTATCATTTTTATTTTATTTTTTTTATTACTTTTATTATTATCATTGAAAGTACTGGAATACGTTGCATATAAAAATCTTAACAGACTTTTCTTTCTCTCCTTCTCTTTTTCTTTTTCTTTCTTTTTCGTCTCCCTCGCAACAGGTACAAATCGTAGATATGTATATGAGAAAGCATGCGTTGAAACTTGTACGGGAGGCACTTGCATTTCTTCCACCAGGTTGAAGAAGGTAACCGTAATCCGGCGAATTTCGAAGAATGGATCCCACGAGAGGGGCACAAGTATCCGTCACGGTGCTTGCCTTTAGAAGGAGTAGTCGTTGCATTTTCTCCTCTTTCGTCCTTTTTCGGGGAAGGGACTTTTCGACTTCTCCCTTCAATCTCCAAGCTTTCCTTTTCTCGTTATACGGATTCCTAAGAAGGAAATATACAAGTAGATATGTACTTGCACACATGTATAAATACGTGTACATGTTCATACGTGTGTGTCGTGTGTATACATGAACGAGTTAACGAGTACATTCGCCTAACGTAAATTAAAAAGTGCGTGTTACGCGAATGTACGGTGTGGACAAGTGTTCCCTTTCTTTCTTTTTCTTTTCTTTTTTATTTATTTTTTACTTTCTTGTTTTTTTTCTTTTTTTCTTTTCTTTTTTTTTTTAATTTCCTTTGCTCCAGCTCGGTCCTCCTCCGTGAGATCTTTCGAGTCCCCTCGATTCGTATCGCACGAGAAGTTTTCCGGGAATTTAAAAGGGCCGCCCTTTCGTATCTTCTCGACTACTTGCACTCCCGTTGAAAACTTTTTAAAGTTCGTTGAATTTTCATCGAAAAACGAATCGCGTCGTTCGCGTATGTTACTCGAAAACAAGAAAAAAATTAAAGAAAAAAAAAGGGAGAAGAAGAAGGAGAAGAAGAAGAAGAAGAAGAACGAAGAAAGATACAAGTCTAAATTTTCATATATAAAAATTATATTATATCGAAACGTAGAGATGTGCTTGATGATCGAAAATAACGAAATCCGGTTAAATGCGGAATAAAATTTCTCTGATCGCTTATCTATCTCGTTTCGTTATTTCATTATTTCCATTTTCCCTTTTCCTTTTATTTCTAGGGAAAGAAATTTTATCGGGACTTTTTTTTTCCTTCTTCTTCTTCTTTTTGTTTCTTTTTTTTTTTTTTGAAAGAAGTCCGGAATAAAAACTCGGAAATGCCTGAGGGAGATGAGGAGTCAAAAGAACGCGAAATCGATCGTAATACGATCGCGTAGGGTTTCACCTTTTTCCTCCCCCACTCCTTCATCCTTCCTCCTACTCCTTTTTCTCTTTCCTCCCCTTACTCCTATATCTCACACCATTCAATATCCATCCTTCGCTAATTTCGAATGCGAATTTGCGTGAAGGTAGACGAGTGATATGATGTAGACTCGTTGAAAGAGGGAAAGAGTAAAAAAAGAAAAAAGAATGAAAAAAGAAGTAGGCAAAAGTAAGAGAGAGAGAGAGAGAGAGAGAGAGAGAGAGAGAGAAAGAGAGAGGGGAGCGGGAACGAAAGAGAGAGAGAGAGATAGATAGATAGATAGGTAGAAAAAGAGATAAAGATATTTTAATAGAAAGAGAGATAAAGATAGATAGATAGAGAGATAGAGAGAGAAAGAGATAGATAGATAGATAGATAGATAGATAGATAAAGAGATAGAGAGAGAAACATCGAATATCCCCATAGGACCGAAATATTCGGTTCAGAGTTCTGAAGCTTTCGCGTACTCGACATGAGGGAAAATCAAGAAAGAGAGGCGGTGAGGTCGTTCGTTGGTAGTTGTTAAAAAAGAGAGAGAGAGAGAGTGAGAGATTGTAGAGTGAGAGGGGAACGAGTCGGGACGGGGGGATTAAATCGAGAGAGGAGCGACTTTGGTGGCTGAGCCTTCATGAAAGTACTCATTGAAACGGTTCACGGCAGTCTGACGTACGGCAAATCATTAATTGAAATTCCGTTACGCGAACGCCGTTCGTTCATTGCTTCTATGTATATGTATTATATATGTATATATACATATATATGTTTGCATCTGCTTATACGTTGTACATCGAGTTTTATGCTACTTTTACTTATCAGAGAGCAGACTAGATGATATTCCGTGTCGTTCTCTTATTAAAGTAAATCGCTAAGAGACCGAAAAGAGTGATAGAGATAAAGAAAAAGAGAGAGAGAGAGAGAGAGAGAGGGGGAGAAGGAGAGGAAGAGGAAAAGAGAAAGGAGTGAGAGAAAGGGGTAGAAGGATGACGGCTCTGGTAGCTCGCGTTTAATTACGCGACTATACGCTCGCGCATCGCGCTTCATTTGATGTCTGTGCCTTTTTATCGGTGGGAAGAATGACTCTTCCACCCTATTAAAGTCAGCGGGGAATAAATCATTCGTGATGCAAAAGTAACGGAGATACGATCGTTTCGTTTTTCATTGAAATTCAATAGAGAATCTTTCTCTCTCTCTCTTTCTTGTTCGCTAACTCTGTTTCTATCTCCGTCTTTTTCTTTCTTAATACCGAAATGATATCTCTCTTTCTCTGTCTTTCTCTTTCTCTGTCTCTCTCTCTCTCTTTCTCAATATATAATAAACAATAATAACAATAATAAGAAACAACGATTGCAATAACGATAATGACGATAACAACAACGATAGTACAGTTAAAGTAGGAATAAGAGAATGAGTAAAAACAGGAAGAAGAGGAAAAGGATCAGGATGAAAAATAAGGCGAACGAGTGACGGCAATAAAAGTAATAAAGGTAAAAATAATGAGAGCAAATAAAAACGTAGGCTAACGATCAAGATCGGTCTAATGAGAAGTAGCGGCAGACAAGGGTGAGAAAGGTGCTGAGATGGTGGGAGTAGGATGCTAGAGGGTAGTAGAGAAGTGGTAGCTGGTGGTGGACGAGGGGGTGGAAACGAACGGGATAGAAAGATGGCAGCGAAGCAGAAGCTTCGACGTTTCCCGAGTCTGGTATTATCCTTCTATCTTTTGCTACATTTTCTCTCTTCTTTTCTCTTTACCTTTTTCTTTTCCCTTTCTCTTTCTCTTTCTCCTTCGTTCTCTGTCGTTCTCTTTCCCATTTCTCTTGTACTTTTTGA
Organism: Vespula vulgaris; assembly: GCF_905475345.1. NCBI lineage: Eukaryota > Metazoa > Arthropoda > Insecta > Hymenoptera > Vespidae > Vespula > Vespula vulgaris. The sequence continues at coordinate 1,045,913 of NC_066589.1, forward strand.
GGTAGAGCCTAGAGCACGCGACGACTGTTATATATAGCAGTTTCTTTCGAAGTTTATTGTCGTTCTCTCTGTGATGTCGGCCTGGCCTTTTGAGTGACAGGGAAAATGGCACTTTTATGTCTCTCCGCTACCACCGCTATTACTACTACTACTGCTATTACTGCTACTGCTACTGCTACTGCTACTGCTACTGCTATTATTACTGTTACTACTAGCAGCACCTTCCACTAACTCTTCTGTTGTGGTAGTGCTGTTAACTGTTACTGGCGATGCTGCTTTCCCTGTTACTACTCTCGCTCGCGGCGACTCTGTTACTGCTAATGCGTCTCGTAATAATTTCGTTTTTTCACCTGTTTAATACGAGATACACCATCAAGTTGATTATAGGTATTGTTCGATAAGACAATTTCATGATAGATGTATGTGATATTTAGTGGAGAGCGTATCAAACGAAATAAGTGTATGTTATGATTGTTTTGGAATCTTATATATATATATATATATATATATATATATATATATATATATATATATATGTTTTATATACAAATATATAATATACATACATATACATATATATACATATATATAAAGGAATTTTTACTTTGTTTTTCTTGTAAGGATTATTCGTCGTTTTTTTTTTTGTATATGTAATTTCTTTTTTTTATTTACAGAGAAGAAAGAAACATGTCGGAAGTAAAGACAGAAAGACCTAGAACCGCTGGTCGAATAGCACCGACCGGTCGGGTCACTCCAAGCGTTCATCAATCGGCTGGAAATGGAAGAAGGAAGGCTATACCTGTACCACCTCCTAGAGTCCCAACTCCAATGCCTTCGGCCAATAACAATCAGCAAAGGTTAGTTTACAGTCGAGACTATTGGAATAATTTCCTAGTTGCATCTTTCCTTTGATAATTAATCGAATGGTAGACGTGAACTTCGAATATTTGACTTCTCCTATGTTTGTATAAGTCGAATAATGGTATGAACATTTTCAGATAGGTTAGTGAACTTATATAATTATGCAAATTATATTCCTCGATCGAACTTATAAATGGTCGAAAGTATTTGAATATTTTAATCATAAAGAATTTTATAAATTCCACTTTATTCCAAGTTAGTTTTTCTTATTCTATGATTGATGGTATATCTTGTTTGGAGGAAAAAGAGATTTAAGAAAAAAAAAAAAAAAAGAAAGAAAAGAACAAAGCAAGAGAAAATACATCTCCACGAAGTTAACAAAAAAAAAATACGTTCGATGCGTTCGACGATTTCTCGGGAAGTTTTCGTGAAAAGGTTCGAAACGATGCGTCGAGAAACGTTTCAAAATTCGGTTGACTTGAATTCTTCGATCCGAATAAAATCTGATTTAAATAAAATATATTTGGAAGTTTCTCGATTCTAAGGATGTTCAGACGCATATGCGATATATAATGGAACGACTTAGTAACCGGAAGTAGGTGTATGCCGTTTCTCATAGTTGAAAGATCTAAATGCACGAACGTGGAATCGAACTTTTGATGTGACTTTCGAGTTGTACCAGTTGTACAAAGATAGACGCCATTAAATACGCTGGATTAGAGATGCATAGTGTTTCCTACCGAGTGATTGAACTTTGTCGAGTTAGCGAACGGTGACCATAGCGGTTGGTATAGGACTTCTCTCGATTAATCTGTCAAGGGTTTCCTCGTACTTAAGCTTTGTTACAAGTTTTGCCTCGTCAAAGTTAATTCGTATAATAACAAACTTCGTATCGAACACGCAAAACATTTACATAGCACAAAAATATAACTAATACGTAATCGGTGTCGGTATCTAGAGGAATTAGAAGAAATCTTTTTAGTTTTTTTTTGCTTCTTTTTCTTTTTTTTCTTTTTCTCTTCGATCACATGTTAACTTTTGTTAACTTTTTGCGTTTAAAAAATATGTATATATAACGTAAATAATGAAAATAATAATATTATTTATTAATAAAAATAAAATAGTACATATGTGATATAATAATATATGTATTATATTTACTTATGATATAATTTAAGTAATATAACGATATGTACAATATACATATAATATATAAGTAATGAAATTTATAATACAACATATTTATAGAACAGATATTAACCTTAATGATTGATATACGTATACGATTAATTTTTTAACGAAAAGAAAAAGAAATTTTAATCAAACAAAAATACGGCTGTGTATGAATTTTCATTTATACATATCTGTACGCATAACGTCATCATGCATAAAGACAATGAAATATGAGTGGATTATCAAACGTTCTTGCTCTTAAGAGCGTAAACCTCGTGGACCAATGCGTGGTCGATGAGATCGCTGAAGTGGCTGGTGGTTTCGAGTTTCGCGAACTTTAATCAGCCGGACCAAACTCAAGCAGTATTCCCTTAATACCATCTATTTAATAGCGCATAGCCTTTGCTACGGAAGTCGATACAACAAGTCTAGAAGCTAGTATGAAATTTCCTCCAAACCGAAACCCAAGGACAAAGTTTTGAGCCTTATTGTTACCAAAGTATAACGATTTTGTTGTCGGTATATAAACCTGTTAGAAAACTTAAAAAAAAAGGAGAAAGAAAAGAGAGAAAAAAAAATCTAACTTCGAAGCGTATTATCTCTTTTTTCTTTCTTTTTTAATCTTTTGGAAAACTTGTGTATATAAGAATATTCTTTAAAATTCTTTGTATTAATTTGCATTCAAACGAGGAAGTTCGTAGAAATATAAAAATATCGTTTTTTAGCTCGTTTTTGTCTCGACGATCGATGAACGGTTCTTTGTTAAACCGTTTGGTTAGTTTTCTTTCTGTTTTTATGTTTTTCTTGTCTGAATTTTCTTTTTCTTTTTTGTTTCCGTTTATTCTTTTTCTCTCCTGTTTATTTTTTTTTATAACTGTTAATAATTAGCACTCGACGTTTGAAGTAGAAATTAATTACTTCCAGGGTAGAACTTACAGAAAGCTGTTCTCGAGTAACGAAAGTACATCGTATATTCTGCTTTTTAATTTCACAATTTTTTTCCCCTCTTTTTCTTCCTTTAGATACGAGTATCTTTAAAATATATATATATATATATATATTTATATATAGTATATATATATATATATTATAAATTCGTCATTCGTCACATTTTTTAAATACGAATAATTATAAAACGATTCTTATAATCGTAGATTCAATATCTTTAATATTTTAAACGGTAACATTCATTAAGCATAAATAAACGAAGAGGACGAAGTTTCGAGCTTGACGAGAAATAAACGTAAGTTTTCTAACTTATACGTGTAACCGGTGAAAAACATTTCTGTGCGAGATTCAGCTTCCAGTAAAAAAGAGTTAACATCAAACGCGCCGGAATTCAATGAACGCCGCTCGTGGATTTAGACGATGAGTATATATGTGCGTGTCTATCTATGTATGTACATGTGTGTGTGTGTGTGTATATATATATATATATATATATACATGTATCATTTAAACTGGAATATTTTCTTCTTTATTTTTCCTCTCTCTCTCTCTCTCTCTTTCTCTCTTTTCTCTGTTCGCTTTTCGTATCCATTCTACAAACGCGATTCCACGGAGCCGGTTATGCGGATAAAAGCCGCACTAATTACGGATTCTCATCGAGCTATGCTTTGAATTCTTTCGTTGAGACCTCTTCTTTAAAGTCGTCGCGAATCGTGTTTTGTCGAACGGTAAAGTATCGTGTCGAGGTGTCGTCGTAAGAAGAAAAAGGAAAAGAAAATAGAAAAGGAATTCTTTTACGACGGAATGACTTTAAGTAAAAGAAGAAGAAAAAGAAAAGAGATATTCATACTGATATATAAAATCGTCGTTCCTTTTATTTCAGCTTATAAAAAAAAAAAGATTAATAAATTCTCTCCTGTTTTATTTTATTTTATCCAAATTTTTTCTTTTTTGTTGGAAAGCTGGCTCGAGACACTTTTCAAAGTTTATTCTCATTTTTCAATTATTCTCTTTAATATCGAATCAGTATTTGATAGTTAATTTATTAGTTAATATTAATCTCGAGACGCGTTAGAAAATTTATTATCATTTTTTTATTTTTCTTTTTAATATCGAATCAGTACTTGATGGTTAGTTCATAGTTAATATTAATTTCGAGATAGTCGAAGGAAGAATAAGTAGGAATGGTAGAAAATGATGTGATGGGAAGCTAATACCTATTTGTATGAGATATGAGTGTATGAGAAAGATAGAAATAGAGAGAGAGAAGAGAGAGAGAGAGAGAGAGAGAGAGAGAGAGAGAGAGAGAGAGAGAGAGAAATATGAACTTATCCTCGAAAAGCGTTTTCTGTCGTAACACGAGTAAGTCATAAGCAGCTTAACCCTTTTGCGGACGGAGTAATTCGAAACTGAGCGTTGTGGTACTCTTGTGGAGAATATATATATATACATACATATATATGTGTATATATATATATATATATATATATATATATATATGTATATATATATGTAAAATTCGATTGCAAATGCTTGCTTGTAAAGCTAAAGATTTACGTACATATAGTATAAACGTATTGGTCGCGTCGATTGTTTTTGCCGAATTTATATCAACGTTTATCGAGTATGTTGATGGTTTATACGAAATGCATACACATGAGTTCATCGTCCGCAAAGGATTAAAAGGATTTTAGGTGATATTCGTGGTATGCGTACTATGGACATTAATACTTATTCGTGCTATATGAATGTATGTAGATACCTATTGTTAATTAGGGATTCAACCACATTTAATGCGATTCGTTTCTTTTTCTCTTTCTCTGTCTTTCGTTATTCCCATGAGAAAAAAAAAGAATCATATTAAGCAAGAATAATAAGCTTGAATTTCGAAAAATGAAACCGGAAAGTATAAAATAACGCGTAAAATTGACAATAACGATAATGAATCCGATGTAATTGTAGAATGACCGATGTACTTACTTAAGTATGAATTTATTTATGTACTCACACACAAACACAAGTATACGTAACTTCCTTTGGAAGTTTTGCATCAAGTATACAAGTACGTACTTAATTATTCGTTATTCGTTGTTCGTTGTACGCATGCATCTTAGAAAATTTTCGATGAAAGTGATTTGAATTATTTGACGTATTGGTAATCAATGATGTTAGAGATTTAAACGTCGACTATTATCTAAGCGTCGTTTCTATGTTTGTATTACTTAGGATGCAGACGTAAATACGTAGGAACATTTGGAATATAGAACGTTTTGGTATGTGTGCATGCTTTAGTGTATTTCTCTATCTGTCTACGTGTTACGAGAGTAACACAGAGGCAAAGGTTCGTTAGGTTCACGGCACGGACCAAAATTCTGTTAACCACAATTCAAATAGGCTCGTGTTTGCCGCTTTATATCAAACAAGGAGATGTCCCGTATCAAAGACCTACCCGTATGGGTTCATTAGACAGTATTTAGCATCGTTATACCGACATGTGCGCTAATTCCCGTTACCATTATATATCTCTGTTAAAGAAATGAAAAATTCTGTGTTGGTTGTACATATGTATTGTATGTATGTATGTATATATGTATGTATGTATGTGTGTATATATGTATATACGTATGTACGTAAATATAGTAATATTGTATCGTGAAACAATGGCGAGAGAAATCCGGCACATCGAAATGTGAAGTTTAATTACTGTTCTTGTTCTACACGTGCACGTAGATACGTACATATATATATATGTATATGCGTGTGTATGTGTGTATAAAAAATGAAGAGAAAATGAAGAGGAGAGGGGAAACTAAAAATAGGATAACAAAGTATCTCTTTCTTCGTTTTCTCTTTTTCTCTTTTTCCCCTCTTTTTCTTTTTTGCTACTAACGGTATTTATTTTCCTTTCTTTCACGCTAAAATTTGCAGACGTAACAATAACGTTAGTTCGTTAAGAAAAATGAAAGAGATCGGGGAGATATCTTTTATCGTAAATAATTAATATCGTAAATAATTAATATCTATCTTCTTTCCTCTTTTTTTTTTCTGCATAGAACGTTCCTTTCTGTTTCTCTGTTGCTTTTTTCTTTTCTTCATTTTTTTTTTTTTTAGGATTCATAGTCCTTTTCTTTCTTTTTGTTGGTTTTTTTCTTTTTATAATTTTTTTTTTAATAGCTGAATATCACCGTTCCTGTTGCTTTTGAAAGTTTTATTTCATAGAGCAACGAGTAATCGCTATTAATAGGAAAGCCGGATCGCTGGTCTTTCACAGGGGAACCAAATAATTTGGCAGGGTGAATGAGAGAGAAAAAGAGAAAGAGAGAAAGAGAGAAAGAGAGAGAGAGAGGAAAAGGAAGGAAGGAAGGGGTTGAAAATTCCTGCCTCAAAGAGATCTGCAGATCGTCGTTACTAACGAAGGCTGCTGTCATTGCGCCGGAACACGCGTCAATTAACTCTTTTTTCCCTTGTTCTCTTTCTCTCTCTTTCTCTCTCTCTCTCTCTTTCTCTCTTTCTCTCTCTGTCTCTGTCTCTCTTTATTTTCCTCTTTCTTGCTCCATCAAAGAGATCAAACTTTGATTTTGTACTCGCATAGAAGTTGAAAGAGGTCAGAGATGATCCAGAACTTTAACGACGTCGACAAAGACGATGATATCTTTCGGGAATTAAACGACGAACAAACAAGAAAAAACAAAAAAAAAATAGAAAAAAAGAAAGACAAAAAAGAAAAAAAGAAAATTAGAGACCAAGTTCGAAAACTCAAAAGCTGTTTCTTCTTTCTCTTTTGTATCTTTCCTTTTTCTTTTCTTCTAATTCTTTTTCATTCTTTGTTTCTTTATTTTCTCTCTGTTTTTCTTTCTTTTCGTTCAGTGTAATAGATAATTAAATCGATTTAGCGAGAAACAGGAGATTTTTTTTCGTACGTAAAGAAAAACTTTATTTCTCTTTGTACCTTCAATATAGAAATTAATTTCAGTGAAGTTCATTAAGAGAATATCTAATTAATCGAGCGACGAACGCGTTTCGTTCAAACTGCGAACCTTTCAACATAACACCATACAAACTGTCGGCTTTTATGACCGAGTTTTACATTTACCTCTTTTGGCGAAAAGGATCAAAAGATCTCTTTTTTTTCTTTTTTTTTTTATATCCATTGAAGTATTATGTTCGTATACTTATTCTTCTTTTTTTCTCTCTTTTTTTTTTTTCATTAGTACGCTAATAGATACTTAATTATTGAATGAACAAGTTATTTCTAAAGGAACACGTTAATGTTATAGAAAATACTATAGAAAATATTTTAATCATTCTACGTCGATCATGATTACGATAGTTCTAATCGAGTAGATCTAATCATTCAATTTATTTCTATTTCCTTTACGAACCGAGAACGAAATAGTTATATCTATTGAGCTGGTATTTCTGATGAGATATCCTACAAAGCGAATAGTATCTATATATCGGTTAAAAAGGTTTTCGTACTGCAAAATCAATGCTTGGAATAGCACGTGAAACTCACTCAGTGAAAATATTTCAACTTTGGCATAATACGTTTCGCGTATGTGGCTTTTGTGTGCGTGCTCGCGCGCCCGTACTCTGTGCTTCGTTCAAAACCAAAAATTACGGTAGGAAAACAAAAAGGAAAGGAGGAAAAAGGAAAAAGAAAAAAGGAAGGAGAAAAAGAATCACAAAATAAAAAATACACTTTACAAAGATAGAAAAGTGGAAATGAGAGAAGAGTGTTCGATGAAAATCTTGCTTCATGCACTTTTTCTTGATTTCCCATCCTCTTCCTTCTCTCTCTCTCTCTCTCTCTGTATTTTTCTCAATGAATGGGAGAGAGATTTTTTTGCTTTTTTCTGTCTTTTTTTTTAAATGCAAAACATTCGTCGTCGTTGGTGTTAGGGTACACCTGTTTGCCAACGAACTGACGTTTCGATTTTGTTGGTTCTGGTTCGAATACCTTGAGAGCCTTCGGGGACACGTTCGTAGATAAAGGATATGGGGATGGCGATCATGCGACTCTCGAACCCGTGCCCGACAATTTAATGAGCCGGATTTCACGGGATCGGCGTTGAATGGAAAGGGGACTCAGCAGCGTTATATGAGAGAGTTCACTGGCGTATGAGCCAATCGTCGAAGAACGATGAGTGCCGTGTAGAGAATGGAACGGGGTGCGAAGGCAAAAGGGCGGAAGACAGAAAGAGTGAGAGAGTTAGAGAGAGAGAGAGAGAAAGAGAGAGTGTGTGTGTGAGAGAGAGAGAGAGTGTGTGTGTGAGAGAGAGAGAGAGAGAAAGTGAGAACGCATACAGGAAAATTCAGGGGTCAAAAGCCCGCGGAAATTTTCGACAAAAGCCGCACGCATTGTGCTCGCCAACTGCGAAAAGCTCGTAACGAGGGCTCTAGTATTGCTCCTGTGTGTTGTGCTTACTACGAGCACCCGGAGCTTTATTCTCTATCTCTTTTTTACATTACGCTCATCCGAACCCGACCATTGCATCTCTCTTTCTTTCTTTCTCTCTCTCTCTCTCTCTCTGTCTCTCTCTTTCTCTCTCTCTCTCTTTAACACTATTTTTCTCACTCTCACTCTCTCTCTCTCTCGCTCTCTCGATTTTTCTCTTTTTCGTTTTCTCTTTCTCTTTCTCTTTCTCTTTCTCTTTCTCTTTCTCTTTCTCTTTCTCTTTCTCTTTCTCTTTCTCATCATCGTATCGCATTTACGCACCGATCGCAAATCTTTGAAACATTGCGAAAACCCCAATCCCCTCTTCGATTCATTCTTTTCTAAAATATTTTGTATTATCGTACATAATTTGTGATATTAATTTTGTACGAACGTTAATTTTGTAATGTTTGTTTATTTGTTTGTTTGTTTGTTTTGTTTTGTTTTGTTTTGTTTTTGTTATCTTTACCTCTTTTTTTCATTTTTATTATGGGTATATACGAGCTTGAAAATCGAGGATATTATTTTCTTATTTTCTTCATTTTTCGTAGAAACGATCGATCGATTCTGTCGTACAAAATGATCTTCCAAGATCGGGAGGATTATTTCGGAAATTTCTCTTTTCTTTTTAATTTTGTTTTTTTTTATCTCTGCACCGTATTGATCCGAACGAAATTTTGTATTTTCGAATCAACGTAAAATATTCCTTTTATTCTTTCTTTATCCCTTTTTTTTTCGAACGTACGATCATTCATCGTGACGTTGTAATTTGTAAAATCGCGAGGAGTATGTATGTCAAATTTTTTCTTTTTTATCTTATCCTTCTATCATATTTATTAATAACGATGCTATATGAAATGCTATTTGTTTTATCAATTTTACGTTACGAATTATATAAATACGATATTGGTTTCAATTAATATAATTACAAAACTATATATATCTATATATTTAGCGTTTGATAGAATGTGTACGATAGAGAAAGATAAAGAACCATAAAGAGACAGAGAAAGAGAGAAAGAGAATGAGAGAGAAAATTGAAAGCAGAATGAAGAGTGAAGACTCGAACAGGCAACAAAAAGAGCGGTATATTAATTCATTCGAAAACAATACATTGTTATTACTGGTAGGAATATCGATTAGTCAATGTACATGTATATCTATCCTTTTCGTAGTTACACTCGTCCAGGAGATTTTTACTCCTACCTGGAAATGTTTGACAGGTGATGCGCGGATTTCTACCCTCGTTACGACCCTTCGATCGTTTCGAACGACTACGCCAGACAGAATCGTGCTCTCACACCTTTCCACCCCCCTCTCTCTCTCTCTTTCCCTCCCCTTTTTTCCTTCTCTTTCTATTTCTCTCTCTACCTCTGTTTCTCTCTTTATTTTTTTTCCTTTTTTCTTCTTTTTTTATTTTCACCTCGATCCTTCCTCTTTACATCGTGCTTTCGGTAGCTTTAGAAAGCTGTGAACGCGTGAAAATCGAGCTCGTTGCTTCGATTGCCACGATTTCATGGTTTCGTTGATTGTCGAACCGTATACGTCATAATGAACGAGAGAGTTGGTTAAGTTGTGTAAAGTGTCTGCTGATTAAGTAAAGCTTGGGTTGGTAGTTGTTGATCGATACTTCAAAAATCACATTCGATGTACATGCGTACATGTTATACGTGTATCTACCAATAATAGGGATGAAATGAGAGATCGGGGTTGAAGGAAGGATGGGGAAAAGATAATTATTTGCAGTTTGTCGCCTCGTATATATTCTTTCTTTCTTTCATTTTAATTTAGTTTTCCATATTCTCTCGAGATCGTTTCGTTATTAATGTTAACGCAACGAATTCGTCATGTATATTTCATATAAATCGATACGTCCGTTTAATATATTTCATTATCGTTTTTCAATACAAAGAAATGACAAAATGTCGTCATTATGTTTTTTATCGTCAATAATTGTTCACGAAGTTATACAATTAATTAACTTTTTATATCATGTTCGTGGAAAAATCGATGGTATCGATTATTGATGACCGACATGGCATTGTAACTATTAAGAAAAAAAAGATTGAAGTTTCTTTTTTCTTTTTTTTTTTTTTATTCTAATTCATTTTAATCGTCAAGTTTTCATTAAAAGACCGCGATCACGATTGTTAATAATGAGTTCTTTTAGATAACGTTGTAATCACGAATCGCGTGATTAATTTGCTTTTAAAAATATTATGTAATCGACATATTTTTATTTTCTTCTTTTTCTAGATTTCTGTTATATAGCTTATTTCATTTAAATGTCTATAGAGATATAAGAAAGATAATCGTTGAAAATAATTTCACTTGATTATTTTATATATATATATAATATAATGTACATATAATAAACAAAGTGTATTAATTTAATCGAAATCGCAATTTCTCTCGAAAGAAAAAGAAAATCCGAAAAGAAAATAAAATCACGATTGGAGTTTATACGTACGTGCGTATAAAGCTTAGTTTACCGATGGTCCGCGAAAATTTATTGATTTTGCACGTATATAAACGTTAATATTTGACGCGAATAAACAGCCATTGGATTCGTCAAAGAGTTAATTGCGTTTTGAACTCTACGAATCGGAGGTTGTTGATATCGTCAGGTACATATTGTCACGTATTTTCATTCGAACGGTGATGATGATACCATCCTCTAAATGTATCTGTCAGAGCAATGATTTGATAGATTTCTGTTTTATCGGCACGTTATACCCGGTGTCATTTTAGAAAGAGCCGCCTATCTCGATCTGGCGGTGACTCGTGGAAACATGGACGTCGCGACGCCGATGTTTCCTGTCGTCTCCGTTGGTCGGCGCCACGACGTTGATCTTTGCTGCTATTAAAAAAAAAAAAATTAAAAAAAAAATAAGAAAGAGCAATAAGAGAGAGAGAGAGAGAGAGAGAGAGAGAGAGAGAGAGAGAGAGAGAGAGAGAGAGAGAGAGAGAGAGAGCAAAAAAAAAATTAAAAAAAAGAAAGAACTCATAACGCCCCCATTTTCTTTTTTTATATATTTATGTCTTTAACTTTCGTAAATTATTTTGTACCTTTTCAATAATTATTTTCACGTTCGAAACACGTTCATTAATTTTCTTCGTATTTTCATTTCGAACGATATTGTACGTACATATGTACATGTATATATATACACATACACACACACACATATATATATATATGTATATGTAAATCGAATATCATTTCTGTTAATTATCAAATTTAATTAAGCACCGACGATATCAAAGGCCGAGATCATCGTACGTTATATTCACGTTTATTTTATACGATTACATACCAAGCACACGATTATTTAATGGCACATTTTCTGTCTCTCGTTAAAATAACTTGGTTCGATTCCGCAGGTAATAATTACATGCTAATCCGGCTTTGAACATTGTAAAGTACTCATTTGCGTGGATTACCGTTCGTTCGCGATCGGCGAACATTTTTACTGTAGTAGGTCGCAAAGAAGGGAACAAGTTTTTCTTCGATCAATTAGATCACATTGTGTCCTTTCTTTCTTTTCTATGGATTAACAGTTTGGTTTTTAATTAGATCTTTATCGTTTTACGAGACACTTGGTATCTGTCTCTCTTTCTCTGTCTCTCTCTCTTCCTCTCTATCGCTGTCTTTTTTAGTACCTTTTTTATTTTCTATCCTTTTTTCTTTCTTTTTTCTCCTTTTCTTTTATTTTCCTTTATTTCGTTCCCTTCACTCGGCGACGATATTATATTGCGGTCGTTAAACTTGAAATCACGCAGCGATTATCGGCAGGGTGAATACTTTATCGGACCTTCAAGGTCGTTAGCCTAATGGAAACGACGTTAAACGTTGAACGATCTGTATAGTGCACTTTCCTAGCTAGCGTAGTCTAGAGAAAAGTGCGAGGAAGATGATAGAGAAAGAGGAAGAGAAAAAGAAAGAGAACGAGAACGAGAACGAGAACGAGAAAGAGAAAGAATAAATACGAACGAATAAAATGAAAAGAAAGAGAGAAAGGAAAAAAAGAAGGGGAAGCATACGGCTCCAATAGCGCGTGAACGTTCTTAATGGAGCCATTTCAGTATTATAATAGCCGATCGTAACAACGATTGGCAGGCTCTGTCACTTGAAGATCGTGTCTCGTATCTTTTCAATGGTTCCCTAATCCTTTCGTGAGATTAGAAACCGGTATATACTAGTCTTAGTTAATGTAATAAAGTTCTGGATAAGTTAAAAAATGAAAGAGAGGAAAAGAGAGAGAGAGGAAGAGAGATAGATAAATTAATAGGTAGAAAGAGAAAGAAAGAGAGAGGAACAGAGATAGATAAATAAATTGATAGAAAGAGAGAAAAAGAGAGGAAGAGAGATAGATTGATAGAGAGAGAGAGAGAGAGAGAGAGAGAGAGAGAGAGAGAGAGTTTTTGATCATCGACTTTTTTAAATTAAAGAGGAGACTCGAAGGATGATCCTTAAAGATCAAACGGTAGGGATTAGAAATCTTTTTCTTTCTCGTTTATCATCTCTTTCGTTATATATTTTTTCTTCTTTCTCTTTTTTTTTTTTCTTAGTAAAATGAGATAATACATTTATGTATATGTGTATATGTGTATATGGTTCTTAGACGATCTGGATATTTCAAACTAGACAGTTCCGTTTTATTTTATTATTCGAAAATTTATGAGGTCAATCATGAGATAAACGAGACTCTCTCTTAGGCCTCGACGTTACATCGAAAGGTATAATCCTGAATGGGATAGAAAATTGCGAGGAATGACGTTATAAAAGAGAGATAAAAGCTTGATTTTAGTGTCGTTAATTTTCATCGGTAGCTATTATAGATTTTACGATCTGTGCTTTGCCATGAATTTCGACAAGATTTTCCCCCCTTTCCTCTTTCCTATCCAGCTTCATGGTTGAACTCGTAAACTGGCACGTTTTGTGTCTTATACGTTGATTACAATTGTTGGGTTAGTAACAAGATAGTTATCGTTAATATTAAATAGTTGTCAAGTTTTGTTTCACACGTTTTAATGAAGAAGAAAACGATTTATCTCGATCAGAGAGAAAGAGAGAGGGACAGAGAGAGATAGAGAAAATGTTTCATTTTATTATATAATACAATATATATGTAACATTATTATGTAAGACTATAATATATATTATACAAATTTTATACAACGATATTTTATAGTACTTAAACTATTGTATTATATCATGATATTAATTTTTATTAAATTTATTAAAAGTAACAGTATATAACTATATACTGTGTAATGATATAATTTTGTGATATATAATATGTTATATAATACGTGCGTAGTTCAATTATAACTCGAACGTAAATTTAATAAGATGTGGTCATATAGATTACCGAAACATTTTAATTGCAAGAGAAACGTTCAACAACGAATATTTTCTTATTTTCTTCGTTTTTTCTTCTGTCTTTCTTGTTTACTATTGTTTTTCTTAAACACTTTTTCTTATTTTTTTTTTATTAAATGTAAATTAAAATTGTAATCGTGAAAAATGTATTTAGGTATGTTAGTCACTTTTAGCCGTCACCTTCGTTAATGTCATACCGAGTATAATTATTTACAATTTATTTTATATCCATGCTTTTAACGATGTTAATTATATGATATGTGCATATGTGTATGTGTGTAATATATATGTGTATCTATGCGAAAGAGAAAGGGTGAGAGAGAAAGAGAGAGAAAGAGAGAATGAGAGAAAGAGAGAAAGAGAAAAAGAGCGAGAGAGAGGGAGAGGGAGAGGAAGAGGGAGAGTGAGTCTCCGTCGTAATGTAATCAACCCTCGAGTCTCAACATCCAACCTCGAAACTCTCACGTTACTTTCTTCGGAAAACTCCTTGTCCCCTCTTGACATAACTACTTCATTCCGTTCGGAAATGCGACAATCGACACCCTCGTCTCTTACCGATCAACACATTTCTCTTCTCTCGTTAAAATAAATAAATCGATTAACAATGTGTTAATTCACTCGTACATACATACATATATATTAAATATAACAATATATCGATTATATATATATATATATATATATATATATATATGTATATATACATACACACACCCATACACATACATATATATATACATGTGTATATATATAGTTAGTTATAACTGATATATTATATTTCAAATAGAAAAGAAAGAGAAAGAGAAAGAGAAAGAGAAAGAGAAAGAGAGAGGGATTTCATAAGGAACAAAGTACTCACTTAAGTAGTCTACTTGAAAACAAAGTTCGCCAAGTAGATTTCGAATAGCCGGAAGGTGTTCACACCGATCGAGAGAGTCAGATCCTACGATTGGAAGTTGGTTAATGAGAACGGTTAATCGAGCTGCATGGTATATACATACATATACAGGTATATAAAGGTCTTCCAAAATGGGCATGGGATCATACTCGTAGCCCTCAGGCACTCCTGGCCATCCATAATGACGGTAAATTACCGTCACTATCTGCCGTATCTCTTGGTATAACTCCCGCTTCGAAATCGACGTGGACGAATATATGCGTAGGCGGCTGACATAACCGTCAGCGCTTTGCCTGCTTATCCTCTGCTCGTAACATCGCGATCGACAATTCGCATGCTCAAACACGAACTTGTAATTGTGCTTATGTGTGTATTCGTGTGAATCGACTGGGACGAAGATCATCTATCTCTTTATCTCTCTCTCTCTCTCTCTCTTTCTCTTTTATTTTCTTTCTCTTTCTCTCTCATTTTCTCTTTATCTCTGTCTCTCTTACTCTTTCTCTTTCATTCTCTCTTTAACTCTATCTCTCTTACTCTTTCTCTCTCATTCTCTCTTTATCTCTGTCTCTCTTACTCTTTCTCTCTCATTCTTTCTTTTTTCTATTTCATTCTGTTTTTTTTTCTATCTCTTGTCTCTCTTTCTTTCTTTCTTTCTTACACGCATGCATTATTCTTTCTCTTTTTCTCTCATTCTTTGCTCTCTTACTCTTTCTCTTTCTCTCTTTCTCATATACGCATGCATGTGCATTCTCTCTCTCTCTCTCTCTCTCTCTCTCTCTTTCTTTCTCTTATTATCTAACTCTCTTCTTCCTTCCCTTTTTCTCTCTGTCTACCTTTTTATCACTATTTCATTCTGTCTCTCATCTTCTTTTTACGAACGATCGCGTTTATTCGTGTTTACTCACAGTACGGTGGGTGTATAGGTGGGTGGTGAACGTAGATCACATAACTATCCTACTCTCCAAAGAGATTGACGTTCTATTCGAAGATCATCGGGCATTGTTTCGCATAGAGAAACGTGAGAAGGCATACGCTACTATAACATTCGCTCTAATGAAAATTGCAAGGACATTTGTATGAACATAAGTACGTACTGCTTAACCGACAGAATAACAATAGATTTATGATTATCATTTAGTTCTCTCTTTTTCTTTTTTTTCTTTTTTCTTTTTTTGTGGCAGAATTATGCAGGAAATTATATAAACAAGACAGATCGAATTATTTATTGATAACATTCCTTTCTTTTTCTTTTCTCTTTGTTCTTTTTTTTTTCTTTTTAAGAAAATATTTAACCCTTACGAAAAAGAGAGAGAGAGAAATAGACTATCTTCTCGATAACATCGAGAGTAATAAAGCGTATAATAATACATATAAATAATGAAATGAAGCGTGTGATATATCACGATCGTACGAGTATTCCCTGGTCAGAACGTTTCAAAGTCTTGGATGTCTATTGACATTTGATCGTATTCGATAAAGAAAAGTGGGCGTGATTTCAGTCGTAATACCTTAGACACTATGTATATAAATATATATTATATATGTATTTATATGTATATATATCTATAGCTACGTAGATATGTACTCTTTTAGAGAAAGAGTTTCATAAGAGTAATCGATAAGTATGTAAGATCGTTATGTTTCTTTTCTAAAATGTCATACACCATTGAAAAGAGATATATCATATCGATCATTCAAGAAACTTCAATACTGTCAACCTTCTACGTACAACGAATTAATCACACTGTTTTATTCATTTTCTATTTATTTCTAATTCGATATCTAAAGGATAAGATAGTATTATTATTTTTGTATCTTTCTCTTTTTCTCTCTTTTTCTTTCTTTCTCTCTCTCTCTCTCTCTCTCTCTCTCTGGTTCGGGGTCACAGTCGTCCTTCCGTTCGATTAAATTCAAGGATCTGGTTCCGTTATCGAACGTGCCATCTCGATAACTTGGTGCCATGTTTCAAGCCAAAGGCATGCTCTATATCTCAAACGTCTACAGCCTGCCGGATAGTAAAACACCTAAAATTATACACTCTACGTCAATATCAGATTGCGCAAGCTGCTCCCATATTTAACTCTTGAGAGGTTGGCCACTCTGCAAAGGAATACACCAGTTTGGTGCTCCGAGGCGAAATAATATATCGATCTCTCTTTCTCTTTCTCTTTTTCTCTATCTATCTATTTATCTCTTTCTTTCTCTCTATCTCTTTCTCTCTTTTTCTTTCTATCTATTTCGCTCTTTCTCTCCCTCTCTCTCTCTCTCTCTCTCTGTCTCTGTTTCTCTTGGTCTTTCTGGTGTAACTCACGAGAGATATACTCTCGAGATATTCTTCGTCCCATATTTTCATTCGATATATTCTTCTTCTTCTTCTTCTTCTTCTTATTTTTTTTTCTTCTTTTTCTTTTTCTTCCTCTTTGCTAAAACATTTCCGCGTAGCAGGACACGTACGCAACTCAGCTAGTAAGGTAACCAACCAACCAACCAAGTATCGACGACTCTTAAATGGTTCACTCGATCGTGCATTCGCGATATTTTCTACCATCGCTTCTCTCCTTGTAACCCTTACGTTATATATCCCATTGCTTTCCTAGTTCCGAACACGTGCTTTACTTAGCGTTGCAGAACGATTATCGGTCACGTTGTCTGTCGTTGCTTGTAAATAACTAGGATGGAAAAAGTTTAATTCCTTTTTCTTTTTTTTTTTTTTATCGAGAGAAAGTATAGGTTTGTATTAATGTATACTTAGTTTTTTTAGTGTATCGTTTAATTTTTTATAACATTATTCTGTCTCTATTTCTATCTCTCTTTTTTTTCTCTTAGTTATTATATGCTTAACATGTTGAAAGCTTAGATCAATCTTTAAAATATATATCTATACAGAGAGAGGGAGGGGGAGAGAGAGAGAGAGAGAGAGAGAATACATAAATTGGTTTTTCTTGTATGATCATTCTTAATGTTATTAAAATATTAAAATTAATTTTTCAATGTCAAAATATTCTTTGATTAATCATCTAATAATCTGTGTCGATAGAATTCACGAATAAAAAGAAGAAGAAAAAATAATAGTGAAAAAGATTTCTGAATTTACGGTAAAAGTTTCGAAAATGATTGATTTAGATAAAGACCTCATATTTCTCGTATAACAAGATTGCTTGATATAAATGTTTTTTATTTTTTTTTATATATTTTTTCCTTTTTGTACATATATGGAGAATTAAAAAGACTTGGACTGTACAATGGAATGTTTTATTTAATATATATATTATTATATAATATATTATTTCTATGAATTAAAAATGAAAAGTTAATAATTACGAATAATTAAGAAATCAGTTAGAAATCAAAAATTATACATCGACGATAAATACACGTTGGTACGATTTCAAAAACCAAAAAGAAAGAAGAAGAAAAGGAAAAAGAAAGAGAAATTAACGTGTAACTTATTGACGCACAATAAAAAAGGAAATGATTGATTTTGGTACCATAGTTTCGTAGCGTTATTTTGAAGTATTATAGTTGTCTCAAATTTATCAATAGTTTGTATGAAATGGGCGTTTAAAATTATTTGTTTAAAAGATGATAATGTCTCTTTTATTCAAACTTACCAGTTTCTTAGCGAGTATCTAAAGAGCTCTATTATAGATATTTTATGGCCCTTAGAAGAAGGTACTGGGAATTACCAAGGGTACGCAGGTATACGGCAACATGCAATAAAAGAATAAAATCTATTTACACGATCCTTTTCTCCATCTTTTCTTTGATATTTCTTTGATCGTTTTCTAACACGATTTCTTCACGATCTGTATGAATAAAAAGAAGAAAAAAAATAAATGCTAGTGAGAAAGATTTCCGAATTTACGATAAAATTGTTAAAAATGATCGATATAGAAAAAGTGCTCCAAAGTCGGACTCCATATTTCTCTTATAACATTCCATTATATAGACAAGCTTATTTCAATTCTTCATATATATATATATATATATAAACATTTATAATAGGCAGTTTTAATACGTATCCATCGATACTTATTTAAACTAATTGAAAAATTAAGAAAGAAAAAACGATATTAAAAATTTTTAAAAGGAATAAAGAAAACATTTCAATTTCCATCGACGAAAATCAATGAAAAAATCTCGAACCGTAAATCGTGAATCATGAACCGTGAATTGTGAACGACGAATCGTGAACACTTTATTTGCTTTTACGAGCTCGATAGTTTTTAACGTTGACGTATGATAACAGACGTAATAAATATCCTTTATATTTGTTCCAAATAAAGTGATTAATTATTATTATCGTCTCGCTCTTCATATCGGTCTCTATCTTTATCTCTATCTCTCTCTCTCTCTTTCTCTTTCACTCTCATCGCGATGCTCGACGTTTCGCGTTACTCATGACAAAGGGTTCACTGTCACGCGTCTGGAATGAAAAAAATAAGAAGAACAAGGAGTTGAAGAAGAAAAAGAAGAAGAGAAAGAACTAAAAAATGAAAAGAAGAACTAAACAAACAAAGAATAGAAAAAGAAGAGAAGAAATCGATGATACGAGACGTGGCGTGATAAAAAATTAATGCATTCGATTGTTTGAAGATGACACTCTTGTCCAATCATTCGTGTGGAAGGAGATCAATCTTTTCTTTCTTTCTCTATCTCTTTGTCTTTATCTCTCTCGTGTCATCCATGCTCGACGCGTGAACATAAGCGTGTGAAAAATCTCAAAGATAATGTTTCAATGAACATACACAATATAAATATTGCATCTCTTTCATACATTGAATATCTTCTACTATTCTATCTTTCAATATTTACACGATTCAAAAGCTATTACTTAAGTTAGACCTTTCTCTCTCTTTCTCTCTCTTTTTCTCTGTTTCTCTATCTTTCTCTCTTTACGTTCACATGCGTGTATATATGCATTTATGTATCTATTTGTTTACGCTGAACCGTTAGGAGCACTACTACGGTAAACACGTTAGACAACTTTCTCGTAAGATTCTTTTATGGTTTAATAGGAATACTGTACCGGATATCTTTCTGGAACTGATAACAGTAATAATAATGATAATATTACTGTTTTTTATCATAAAATAATTTTATCATTATATGTCGCATAGTTCAAATAATAAATAAATATATATTTACACATACGAAGAAATAAATCAATAATAGATAAATAGATAGATAAATAAATAAATAAATAAATAAGTGAAAAAAAGAAAAGAAGAACAAAGCAAAGTAAAGCGAAAGGAGAAAAACAAAAAGGGCCGACGAAAAATCACTTGTCAATTATTCACGTTATTAATATTCGAAAGCAATGATAGATCAAGTTGAACGATGATCGAGATCGATATCATCCAACTTCTCTCTTTTTTTTTTCTTCTTTTACATCAACTAATCGACAGAAGGAAAGGAATTGGATCATTCAGAAGCATTCGTCTTTCGTAATCCTCGAACGATCGTCGAGAGCTAAGACGATCTTCGTTCACGGTGGCGATTTCATGTCCAGCAAGCCGGAGGCGTGATTCTATCGACTCCTCCTCCCTCTAACCTTCCCATCGCACTCTCTTTCTGTCCTTCTCTCTCTCTCTCTCTCTCTCTCTCTCCCTTCTTCCTTCCTTTACGAAGGAAGGCTACAACAACAGCGTTACGAGCTTGATGTTGATGGATAAGCGGCTCGTGCTCGGCCGATGTACGATTTGTCATCGTACAATGGATACACACACATAAAGCGTGGAGAATCTTGTCGTCTATTTCTATATCCCCAAAGTTTAACCTCTCTTTTTCTATTTCTCTCTCTCTCTCTTTTTCTTTTTCTTTTTCTTTTTCTCTCTTTCTCTTTATGTCCTTTTCCCAAACGATACACACGTTCTACTCGCTATTTTCAACGTTTCTACCGCCTGCGGTTTTCCTTTGCCGAAAGATAGATATATATATGTGCATGTATGTTTAGGATAGAGGGGTAGAGGGTGGTTCCCAGTATTTTCCCCTTTTCCTATGTCTGTGAATCTCACGAAAACGATATCCTGTTGGACATAACCGGATATCTGTTCTCGCGTCCTGGTTTCAGCTCCGTTTCATCGCATCATCACCAATGTAACATTGTTGTCCTCGTTCTTTCGACGACACGCCTCGGTGCAGCCATTGTATGAAACACCACCCTTAGTGGTGTCTTTCTCTTTCTCTTTCTCTTTCTGTGCCTCTGTCTTCTTCTCACTTTGTCTAACTTTCTCTTTTATTTTCTATAGGTTCTATACTTGTAAGTTTCCTACTCTTTTCCTGTTTTTCCTTCAAAATTCCTTCCTAGTGTCATCTCGGTGGCTGTCTTATCGGTGTCAAATATGATCGATCGTATTTACGAAGAATTCGTAGGAAATCATTTTTCTCTATCTTTCTTTCTTTAATTTTTCCTCTCTCTTTCGTTCTTTCCTATCTTAAGTAATGATTCATATTACCGAAGAAATTTATCTGTCTGAAATAAATACAAAAGAGAACGTTTTCACAAAAAGAATCTGTCGTATGATACCAGTTATCAATGATTCGGACGAAAATTAAAGATGGCAGCGAACCTTTTTACCGTTTTATTTATCATTTTTTTGATTTTATATAATCATTTATTTTCAATGGAGAGAGAACGAAGTTATTGTGTGTGTGTGTCTATATATATATATATATATATATATATATATATATATATATATATATATAGTTTACTATATATATTATTCGACTGTTCGCAGAGTCGCATAATGTTGTATTTTAGAGGAATCCATCGAACGTTATTTTCAATTTTTCAACATTTCGAATTTATTATAAGCAGATATTACGGATGATGTAAGAGAGAATAGATGTTTTCTTTTCAAGATTTCTCATCCTCGCTTTGTTCTTGAAAGAGTACGCCTCTTCCTTCATGGAGCTATTCGCGTTTTGGAATCCAGTAGTGTGCAGGCTTTATAAAACGAAAGAATGAATGAGATAGAGTGAAAGAGTATGTTTGTATTAGAGAGAGTGAGAGAGAGAGAGAGAGAGAGAGAGAGAGAGAGAGAGAGAGAGAGTGTATGAGTGAAATATCCTTAAATTATACGGTAATATCTGGGAGCGACATACGCGGACTCCTGAGGGAGCGTCGGTGGTAGGAACCAAGTCACCTGCTCGAGAAGAGGAGAGGAGGCGTTACGATACGTCGACCGGGACACCCCTCGGGATCCTCTTCCTTTAAATTCCTTCTCGTATATACCTTCATCGTGCTATGTCAGCCCTCCCGCGGTGAACATTTTCATAAACTTCGTCATAAAGCACGCCGCCACACTCGGATCGCAATGTATTTGGAATTTCCCTGTGAAAATGGTGTCCTCGGAGTCTTAGACGTTGGTTAATTATTCTCTGTGAATGATATTCTCTATTAATTATTGTATGTGCTATGCATGTATATGTAGTTACATATATATGTGTATATCTTGTGTATATATTATAATGAAAAAATTGACGAATTTTCTTTTGTAATTTTATCCTAAACATATATCACTTTTAATTCATTATATACATCTACATAATTTGTAATTTCGCTTGACACTTCTTTTTGAACCATGTAATCATCTTACACATGTTAATTTTTATGACAAGAATTTCGTTTTGTACGAAATTTGAAGTTCCGTGCAAGTAAGAAAAGTTTCGCTTGTCATTTATTCTTTGAATATGTGATACTCTTACAAAAGAAAATTGTAATAAATAATATCCGCACGGCTTAAAATTTATAACTCCAGATAAGATGCCCAGTAATATCGCACATCATTTCTTCCTCAACCGAGCAATTATCTCATACACGTCGATTTTCATTAAATAATTTTCCTTTATTTAAACTTGACAGTTTTCTGGAAGTAATGCTGTGTTCTTGCCTGTCACTTCTTCGTTCATCATGCGAGCCTCTTATAAGGAATTATTCGTCAAGTAATTTTGCTTTTTTTTTTAATATCTAATTCATGCAAGATGGAGTTTATTCTCGGACGCCATTTCTTCCTGAAAGAAGCAATAATCTCATACGTCGATTTTCATAACGGAATTTTCCCTTCCTCAAACTTTAATGTCTTCTGAAAGTAATGCTCTGCTCTTGCCTGTCACTTCTTCAGTCAACATGCGAGCCTCTTACAAGGAATTACTCGTCGAATAATTTTGCTTTTTTTTTGACGTGTATTTCAAGCAAGATGGCGTTTATTCTCGTGCGCCATTTCTTTCTGAACCGAGCAATGAACTCATACACGTCGATTTTCATAAAGGAATTTTCCTCTCCTTAAACTTTAATGCCTTCTGAAAGTAATGCTCTGCCCTTGCCTGTCACTTCTTCAGTCAACATGCTAGCCTCTTACAAGGAATTATTTGTCAAGTAATTTTGCTTTTTTTTTTAGGAGTAATTGCAAGCAATATGGCATTCATTCTCGTGCGCCATTTCTTTCTGAACCGAGCAATGATCTCATACACCGCGATTTGCATAAAGGAATTTTCCTCTCCTTAAACTTTAATGTCTTCTGAAAGTAATGCTCTGCTCTTGCCTGTCACTTCTTCAGTCAACATGCTAGCCTCTTACAAGGAATTATTTGTCAAGTAATTTTGCTTTTTTTTTTTGACGAGTAATTGCAAGCAATATGGCATTCATTCTCGTGCGCCATTTCTTTCTGAACCGAGCAATGATCTCATACACCGCGATTTGCATAAAGGAATTTTCCTCTCCTTAAACTTTAATGTCTTCTGAAAGTAATGCTCTGCTCTTGCCTGTCACTTCTTCAGTCAACATGCTAGCCTCTTACAAGGAATTATTTGTCAAGTAATTTTGCTTTTTTTTTTTGACGAGTAATTGCAAGCAAGATGGCGTTCATTCTCGTGCGCCATCTCTATTTGAACCGAGCAATGATCTCATACACCGCGATTTGCATAAAGGAATTTTCCTCTCCTTAAACTTTAATGTCTTCTGAAAGTAATGCTCTGCTCTTGCCTGTCACTTCTTCAGTCAACATGCTAGCCTCTTACAAGGAATTATTCTTCAAGTAATTTTGCTTTTTTTTTTGACGTGTAATTGCAAGCAAGATGGCGTTCATTCTCGTGCGCCATCTCTATTTGAACCGAGCAATGATCTCATACACCGCGATTTGCATAAAGGTATTTTCCTCTCCTTAAACTTTAATGTCTTCTGAAAGTAATGCTCTGCTCTTGCCTGTCACTTCTTCAGTCAACATGCTAGCCTCTTACAAGGAATTATTCGTCTAGTAGTTTTGCATTTTTTTAAATATCTAACTCATGCAAGATGGAGTTTATTCTCGGACGCCATTTCTTTCTGAACCGAGCAATGATCTCATACACCGCGATTTGCATAAAGGAATTTTCCTCTCCTTAAACTTTAATGTCTTCTGAACGTAATGCTCTGCTCTTGCCTGTCACTTCTTCAGTCAACATGCTAGCCTCTTACAAGGAATTATTCGTCGAGTAGTTTTGCATTTTTTTAAATATCTAACTCATGCAAGATGGAGTTTATTCTCGGACGCCATTTCTTTCTGAACCGAGCAATGATCTCATACACCGCGATTTGCATAAAGGAATTTTCCTCTCCTTAAACTTTAATGTCTTCTGAACGTAATGCTCTGCCTTTGCCTGTCACTTCTTCAGTCAACATGCTAGCCTCTTACAAGGAATTATTCGTCGAGTAATTTTCTTTTTTTTTTTGACGTGTAATTGCAAGCAATATGGCGTTCATTCTCGTGCGCCATTTCTTTCTGAACCGAGCAATGAACTCATACACGTCGATTTGCATAAAGAAATTTTCCTCTCCTTAAAGTTTAATGTCTTCTGAAAGTAATGCTCTGCTCTTGCCTGTCACTTCTTCAGTCAACATGCTAGCCTCTTACAAGGAATTATTTGTCAAGTAATTTTGCTTTTTTTTTTTGACGAGTAATTGCAAGCAATATGGCATTCATTCTCGTGCGCCATTTCTTTCTGAACCGAGCAATGATCTCATACACCGCGATTTGCATAAAGGAATTTTCCTCTCCTTAAACTTTAATGTCTTCTGAAAGTAATGCTCTGCTCTTGCCTGTCACTTCTTCAGTCAACATGCTAGCCTCTTACAAGGAATTATTTGTCAAGTAATTTTGCTTTTTTTTTTTGACGAGTAATTGCAAGCAAGATGGCGTTCATTCTCGTGCGCCATCTCTATTTGAACCGAGCAATGATCTCATACACCGCGATTTGCATAAAGGTATTTTCCTCTCCTTAAACTTTAATGTCTTCTGAAAGTAATGCTCTGCTCTTGCCTGTCACTTCTTCAGTCAACATGCTAGCCTCTTACAAGGAATTATTCTTCAAGTAATTTTGCTTTTTTTTTTGACGTGTAATTGCAAGCAAGATGGCGTTCATTCTCGTGCGCCATCTCTATTTGAACCGAGCAATGATCTCATACACCGCGATTTGCATAAAGGTATTTTCCTCTCCTTAAACTTTAATGTCTTCTGAAAGTAATGCTCTGCTCTTGCCTGTCACTTCTTCAGTCAACATGCTAGCCTCTTACAAGGAATTATTCTTCAAGTAATTTTGCTTTTTTTTTTGACGTGTAATTGCAAGCAAGATGGCGTTCATTCTCGTGCGCCATCTCTATTTGAACCGAGCAATGATCTCATACACCGCGATTTGCATAAAGGTATTTTCCTCTCCTTAAACTTTAATGTCTTCTGAAAGTAATGCTCTGCTCTTGCCTGTCACTTCTTCAGTCAACATGCTAGCCTCTTACAAGGAATTATTCGTCTAGTAGTTTTGCATTTTTTTAAATATCTAACTCATGCAAGATGGAGTTTATTCTCGGACGCCATTTCTTTCTGAACCGAGCAATGATCTCATACACCGCGATTTGCATAAAGGAATTTTTCTCTCCTTAAACTTTAATGTCTTCTGAACGTAATGCTCTGCTCTTGCCTGTCACTTCTTCAGTCAACATGCTAGCCTCTTACAAGGAATTATTCGTCGAGTAGTTTTGCATTTTTTTAAATATCTAACTCATGCAAGATGGAGTTTATTCTCGGACGCCATTTCTTTCTGAACCGAGCAATGATCTCATACACCGCGATTTGCATAAAGGAATTTTCCTCTCCTTAAACTTTAATGTCTTCTGAACGTAATGCTCTGCCTTTGCCTGTCACTTCTTCAGTCAACATGCTAGCCTCTTACAAGGAATTATTCGTCGAGTAATTTTCTTTTTTTTTTTGACGTGTAATTGCAAGCAATATGGCGTTCATTCTCGTGCGCCATTTCTTTCTGAACCGAGCAATGATCTCATACACCGCGATTTGCATAAAGGAATTTTCCTCTCCTTAAACTTTAATGTCTTCTGAACGTAATGCTCTGCCTTTGCCTGTCACTTCTTCAGTCAACATGCTAGCCTCTTACAAGGAATTATTCGTCGAGTAATTTTCTTTTTTTTTTTGACGTGTAATTGCAAGCAATATGGCGTTCATTCTCGTGCGCCATTTCTTTCTGAACCGAGCAATGAACTCATACACCGCGATTTGCATAAAGGAATTTTTCTCTCCTTAAACTTTAATGTCTTCTGAACGTAATGCTCTGCTCTTGCCTGTCACTTCTTCAGTCAACATGCTAGCCTCTTACAAGGAATTATTCGTCGAGTAGTTTTGCATTTTTTTAAATATCTAACTCATGCAAGATGGAGTTTATTCTCGGACGCCATTTCTTTCTGAACCGAGCAATGATCTCATACACCGCGATTTGCATAAAGGAATTTTCCTCTCCTTAAACTTTAATGTCTTCTGAACGTAATGCTCTGCCTTTGCCTGTCACTTCTTCAGTCAACATGCTAGCCTCTTACAAGGAATTATTCGTCGAGTAATTTTCTTTTTTTTTTTGACGTGTAATTGCAAGCAATATGGCGTTCATTCTCGTGCGCCATTTCTTTCTGAACCGAGCAATGAACTCATACACGTCGATTTGCATAAAGAAATTTTCCTCTCCTTAAAGTTTAATGTCTTCTGAAAGTAATGCTCTGCTCTTGCCTGTCACTTCTTCAGTCAACATGCTAGCCTCTTACAAGGAATTATTTGTCAAGTAATTTTGCTTTTTTTTTTTGACGAGTAATTGCAAGCAATATGGCATTCATTCTCGTGCGCCATTTCTTTCTGAACCGAGCAATGATCTCATACACCGCGATTTGCATAAAGGAATTTTCCTCTCCTTAAACTTTAATGTCTTCTGAAAGTAATGCTCTGCTCTTGCCTGTCACTTCTTCAGTCAACATGCTAGCCTCTTACAAGGAATTATTTGTCAAGTAATTTTGCTTTTTTTTTTTGACGAGTAATTGCAAGCAAGATGGCGTTCATTCTCGTGCGCCATCTCTATTTGAACCGAGCAATGATCTCATACACCGCGATTTGCATAAAGGTATTTTCCTCTCCTTAAACTTTAATGTCTTCTGAAAGTAATGCTCTGCTCTTGCCTGTCACTTCTTCAGTCAACATGCTAGCCTCTTACAAGGAATTATTCTTCAAGTAATTTTGCTTTTTTTTTTGACGTGTAATTGCAAGCAAGATGGCGTTCATTCTCGTGCGCCATCTCTATTTGAACCGAGCAATGATCTCATACACCGCGATTTGCATAAAGGTATTTTCCTCTCCTTAAACTTTAATGTCTTCTGAAAGTAATGCTCTGCTCTTGCCTGTCACTTCTTCAGTCAACATGCTAGCCTCTTACAAGGAATTATTCTTCAAGTAATTTTGCTTTTTTTTTTGACGTGTAATTGCAAGCAAGATGGCGTTCATTCTCGTGCGCCATCTCTATTTGAACCGAGCAATGATCTCATACACCGCGATTTGCATAAAGGTATTTTCCTCTCCTTAAACTTTAATGTCTTCTGAAAGTAATGCTCTGCTCTTGCCTGTCACTTCTTCAGTCAACATGCTAGCCTCTTACAAGGAATTATTCTTCAAGTAATTTTGCTTTTTTTTTTGACGTGTAATTGCAAGCAAGATGGCGTTCATTCTCGTGCGCCATTTCTTTCTGAACCGAGCAATGATCTCATACACCGCGATTTGCATAAAGGTATTTTCCTCTCCTTAAACTTTAATGTCTTCTGAAAGTAATGCTCTGCTCTTGCCTGTCACTTCTTCAGTCAACATGCTAGCCTCTTACAAGGAATTATTCGTCTAGTAGTTTTGCATTTTTTTAAATATCTAACTCATGCAAGATGGAGTTTATTCTCGGACGCCATTTCTTTCTGAACCGAGCAATGATCTCATACACCGCGATTTGCATAAAGGAATTTTTCTCTCCTTAAACTTTAATGTCTTCTGAACGTAATGCTCTGCTCTTGCCTGTCACTTCTTCAGTCAACATGCTAGCCTCTTACAAGGAATTATTCGTCGAGTAGTTTTGCATTTTTTTAAATATCTAACTCATGCAAGATGGAGTTTATTCTCGGACGCCATTTCTTTCTGAACCGAGCAATGATCTCATACACCGCGATTTGCATAAAGGAATTTTCCTCTCCTTAAACTTTAATGTCTTCTGAACGTAATGCTCTGCCTTTGCCTGTCACTTCTTCAGTCAACATGCTAGCCTCTTACAAGGAATTATTCGTCGAGTAATTTTCTTTTTTTTTTTGACGTGTAATTGCAAGCAATATGGCGTTCATTCTCGTGCGCCATTTCTTTCTGAACCGAGCAATGAACTCATACACGTCGATTTGCATAAAGAAATTTTCCTCTCCTTAAAGTTTAATGTCTTCTGAAAGTAATGCTCTGCTCTTGCCTGTCACTTCTTCAGTCAACATGCTAGCCTCTTACAAGGAATTATTTGTCAAGTAATTTTGCTTTTTTTTTTTGACGAGTAATTGCAAGCAATATGGCATTCATTCTCGTGCGCCATTTCTTTCTGAACCGAGCAATGATCTCATACACCGCGATTTGCATAAAGGAATTTTCCTCTCCTTAAACTTTAATGTCTTCTGAAAGTAATGCTCTGCTCTTGCCTGTCACTTCTTCAGTCAACATGCTAGCCTCTTACAAGGAATTATTTGTCAAGTAATTTTGCTTTTTTTTTTGACGAGTAATTGCAAGCAATATGGCATTCATTCTCGTGCGCCATTTCTTTCTGAACCGAGCAATGATCTCATACACCGCGATTTGCATAAAGGAATTTTCCTCTCCTTAAACTTTAATGTCTTCTGAAAGTAATGCTCTGCTCTTGCCTGTCACTTCTTCAGTCAACATGCTAGCCTCTTACAAGGAATTATTTGTCAAGTAATTTTGCTTTTTTTTTTTGACGAGTAATTGCAAGCAAGATGGCGTTCATTCTCGTGCGCCATCTCTATTTGAACCGAGCAATGATCTCATACACCGCGATTTGCATAAAGGTATTTTCCTCTCCTTAAACTTTAATGTCTTCTGAAAGTAATGCTCTGCTCTTGCTTGTCACTTCTTCAGTCAACATGCTAGCCTCTTACAAGGAATTATTTGTCAAGTAATTTTGCTTTTTTTTTTTGACGAGTAATTGCAAGCAAGATGGCGTTCATTCTCGTGCGCCATCTCTATTTGAACCGAGCAATGATCTCATACACCGCGATTTGCATAAAGGTATTTTCCTCTCCTTAAACTTTAATGTCTTCTGAAAGTAATGCTCTGCTCTTGCCTGTCACTTCTTCAGTCAACATGCTAGCCTCTTACAAGGAATTATTTGTCAAGTAATTTTGCTTTTTTTTTTTGACGAGTAATTGCAAGCAAGATGGCGTTCATTCTCGTGCGCCATCTCTATTTGAACCGAGCAATGATCTCATACACCGCGATTTGCATAAAGGTATTTTCCTCTCCTTAAACTTTAATGTCTTCTGAACGTAATGCTCTGCTCTTGCCTGTCACTTCTTCAGTCAACATGCTAGCCTCTTACAAGGAATTATTTGTCAAGTAATTTTGCTTTTTTTTTTTGACGAGTAATTGCAAGCAATATGGCATTCATTCTCGTGCGCCATTTCTTTCTGAACCGAGCAATGATCTCATACACCGCGATTTGCATTAAGGAATTTCCCTCTCCTTAAACTTTAATGTCTTCTGAAAGTAATGCTCTGCTCTTGCCTGTCACTTCTTCAGTCAACATGCTAGCCTCTTACAAGGAATTATTTGTCAAGTAATTTTGCTTTTTTTTTTTGACGAGTAATTGCAAGCAAGATGGCGTTCATTCTCGTGCGCCATCTCTATTTGAACCGAGCAATGATCTCATACACCGCGATTTGCATAAAGGTATTTTCCTCTCCTTAAACTTTAATGTCTTCTGAAAGTAATGCTCTGCTCTTGCCTGTCACTTCTTCAGTCAACATGCTAGCCTCTTACAAGGAATTATTCTTCAAGTAATTTTGCTTTTTTTTTTGACGTGTAATTGCAAGCAAGATGGCGTTCATTCTCGTGCGCCATCTCTATTTGAACCGAGCAATGATCTCATACACCGCGATTTGCATAAAGGTATTTTCCTCTCCTTAAACTTTAATGTCTTCTGAAAGTAATGCTCTGCTCTTGCCTGTCACTTCTTCAGTCAACATGCTAGCCTCTTACAAGGAATTATTCGTCTAGTAGTTTTGCATTTTTTTAAATATCTAACTCATGCAAGATGGAGTTTATTCTCGGACGCCATTTCTTTCTGAACCGAGCAATGATCTCATACACCGCGATTTGCATAAAGGAATTTTTCTCTCCTTAAACTTTAATGTCTTCTGAAAGTAATGCTCTGCTCTTGCCTGTCACTTCTTCAGTCAACATGCTAGCCTCTTACAAGGAATTATTCGTCGAGTAGTTTTGCATTTTTTTAAATATCTAACTCATGCAAGATGGAGTTTATTCTCGGACGCCATTTCTTTCTGAACCGAGCAATGATCTCATACACCGCGATTTGCATAAAGGAATTTTTCTCTCCTTAAACTTTAATGTCTTCTGAACGTAATGCTCTGCTCTTGCCTGTCACTTCTTCAGTCAACATGCTAGCCTCTTACAAGGAATTATTCGTCGAGTAGTTTTGCATTTTTTTAAATATCTAACTCATGCAAGATGGAGTTTATTCTCGGACGCCATTTCTTTCTGAACCGAGCAATGATCTCATACACCGCGATTTGCATAAAGGAATTTTCCTCTCCTTAAACTTTAATGTCTTCTGAAAGTAATGCTCTGCTCTTGCCTGTCACTTCTTCAGTCAACATGCTAGCCTCTTACAAGGAATTATTCTTCAAGTAATTTTGCTTTTTTTTTTGAGGAGTAATTGCAAGCAAGATGGCGTTCATTCTCATGCGCCATCTCTATTTGAACCGAGCAATGATCTCATACACCGCGATTTGCATAAAGGTATTTTCCTCTCCTTAAACTTTAATGTCTTCTGAAAGTAATGCTCTGCTCTTGCCTGTCACTTCTTCAGTCAACATGCTAGCCTCTTACAAGGAATTATTCGTCGAGTAGTTTTGCATTTTTTTAAATATCTAACTCATGCAAGATGGAGTTTATTCTCGGACGCCATTTCTTTCTGAACCGAGCAATGATCTCATACACCGCGATTTGCATAAAGGAATTTTCCTCTCCTTAAACTTTAATGTCTTCTGAACGTAATGCTCTGCCTTTGCCTGTCACTTCTTCAGTCAACATGCTAGCCTCTTACAAGGAATTATTCTTCAAGTAATTTTGCTTTTTTTTTTGACGTGTAATTGCAAGCAAGATGGCGTTCATTCTCGTGCGCCATCTCTATTTGAACCGAGCAATGATCTCATACACCGCGATTTGCATAAAGAAATTTTCCTCTCCTTAAAGTTTAATGTCTTCTGAACGTAATGCTCTGCCTTTGCCTGTCACTTCTTCAGTCAACATGCTAGCCTCTTACAAGGAATTATTCGTCGAGTAGTTTTGCATTTTTTTAAATATCTAACTCATGCAAGATGGAGTTTATTCTCGGACGCCATTTCTTTCTGAACCGAGCAATGATCTCATACACCGCGATTTGCATAAAGGAATTTTTCTCTCCTTAAACTTTAATGTCTTCTGAACGTAATGCTCTGCTCTTGCCTGTCACTTCTTCAGTCAACATGCTAGCCTCTTACAAGGAATTATTCTTCAAGTAATTTTGCTTTTTTTTTTGACGTGTAATTGCAAGCAAGATGGCGTTCATTCTCGTGCGCCATCTCTATTTGAACCGAGCAATGATCTCATACACCGCGATTTGCATAAAGAAATTTTCCTCTCCTTAAAGTTTAATGTCTTCTGAACGTAATGCTCTGCCTTTGCCTGTCACTTCTTCAGTCAACATGCTAGCCTCTTACAAGGAATTATTCGTCGAGTAGTTTTGCATTTTTTTAAATATCTAACTCATGCAAGATGGAGTTTATTCTCGGACGCCATTTCTTTCTGAACCGAGCAATGATCTCATACACCGCGATTTGCATAAAGGAATTTTTCTCTCCTTAAACTTTAATGTCTTCTGAACGTAATGCTCTGCTCTTGCCTGTCACTTCTTCAGTCAACATGCTAGCCTCTTACAAGGAATTATTCTTCAAGTAATTTTGCTTTTTTTTTTTGACGAGTGCTTGCAAGCAAGATGGCATTCATTCTCGTGCGCCATTTCTTTCTGAACCGAGCAATGATCTCATACACCGCGATTTGCATAAAGGAATTTTCCTCTCCTTAAACTTTAATGTCTTCTGAACGTAATGCTCTGCCTTTGCCTGTCACTTCTTCAGTCAACATGCTAGCCTCTTACAAGGAATTATTCGTCGAGTAATTTTCTTTTTTTTTTTGACGTGTAATTGCAAGCAATATGGCGTTCATTCTCGTGCGCCATTTCTTTCTGAACCGAGCAATGAACTCATACACGTCGATTTGCATAAAGAAATTTTCCTCTCCTTAAACTTTAATGTCTTCTGAACGTAATGCTCTGCCTTTGCCTGTCACTTCTTCAGTCAACATGCTAGCCTCTTACAAGGAGTTATTCTTCAAGTAATTTTGCTTTTTTTTTTGAGGAGTAATTGCAAGCAAGATGGCGTTCATTCTCGTGCGCCATCTCTATTTGAACCGAGCAACGATCTCATACACCGCGATTTGCATAAAGGTATTTTCCTCTCCTTAAACTTTAATGTCTTCTGAAAGTAATGCTCTGCTCTTGCCTGTCACTTCTTCAGTCAACATGCTAGCCTCTTACAAGGAATTATTCGTCGAGTAGTTTTGCATTTTTTTAAATATCTAACTCATGCAAGATGGAGTTTATTCTCGGACGCCATTTCTTTCTGAACCGAGCAATGATCTCATACACCGCGATTTGCATAAAGGAATTTTCCTCTCCTTAAACTTTAATGTCTTCTGAACGTAATGCTCTGCTCTTGCCTGTCACTTCTTCAGTCAACATGCTAGCCTCTTACAAGGAATTATTTGTCAAGTAATTTTGCTTTTTTTTTTTGACGAGTAATTGCAAGCAAGATGGCGTTCATTCTCGTGCGCCATCTCTATTTGAACCGAGCAACGATCTCATACACCGCGATTTGCATAAAGGTATTTTCCTCTCCTTAAACTTTAATGTCTTCTGAAAGTAATGCTCTGCTCTTGCCTGTCACTTCTTCAGTCAACATGCTAGCCTCTTACAAGGAATTATTCGTCGAGTAGTTTTGCATTTTTTTAAATATCTAACTCATGCAAGATGGAGTTTATTCTCGGACGCCATTTCTTTCTGAACCGAGCAATGATCTCATACACCGCGATTTGCATAAAGGAATTTTCCTCTCCTTAAACTTTAATGTCTTCTGAACGTAATGCTCTGCCTTTGCCTGTCACTTCTTCAGTCAACATGCTAGCCTCTTACAAGGAATTATTCGTCGAGTAATTTTCTTTTTTTTTTTGACGTGTAATTGCAAGCAATATGGCGTTCATTCTCGTGCGCCATTTCTTTCTGAACCGAGCAATGAACTCATACACGTCGATTTGCATAAAGAAATTTTCCTCTCCTTAAAGTTTAATGTCTTCTGAAAGTAATGCTCTGCTCTTGCCTGTCACTTCTTCAGTCAACATGCTAGCCTCTTACAAGGAATTATTCTTCAAGTAATTTTGCTTTTTTTTTTGACGTGTAATTGCAAGCAAGATGGCGTTCATTCTCGTGCGCCATCTCTATTTGAACCGAGCAATGATCTCATACACCGCGATTTGCATAAAGGTATTTTCCTCTCCTTAAACTTTAATGTCTTCTGAAAGTAATGCTCTGCTCTTGCCTGTCACTTCTTCAGTCAACATGCTAGCCTCTTACAAGGAATTATTCGTCGAGTAGTTTTGCATTTTTTTAAATATCTAACTCATGCAAGATGGAGTTTATTCTCGGACGCCATTTCTTTCTGAACCGAGCAATGATCTCATACACCGCGATTTGCATAAAGGAATTTTCCTCTCCTTAAACTTTAATGTCTTCTGAACGTAATGCTCTGCCTTTGCCTGTCACTCCTTCAGTCAACATGCTAGCCTCTTACAAGGAATTATTCGTCGAGTAATTTTCTTTTTTTTTTTGACGTGTAATTGCAAGCAATATGGCGTTCATTCTCGTGCGCCATTTCTTTCTGAACCGAGCAATGAACTCATACACGTCGATTTGCATAAAGAAATTTTCCTCTCCTTAAAGTTTAATGTC
This sequence comes from Vespula vulgaris, assembly GCF_905475345.1. NCBI lineage: Eukaryota > Metazoa > Arthropoda > Insecta > Hymenoptera > Vespidae > Vespula > Vespula vulgaris. The sequence goes on from NC_066589.1 coordinate 1,080,290, forward strand.
TTCTGAAAGTAATGCTCTGCCTTTGCCTGTCACTTCTTCAGTCAACATGCTAGCCTCTTACAAGGAATTATTCTTCAAGTAATTTTGCTTTTTTTTTTGACGTGTAATTGCAAGCAAGATGGCGTTCATTCTCGTGCGCCATCTCTATTTGAACCGAGCAATGATCTCATACACCGCGATTTGCATAAAGGAATTTTTCTCTCCTTAAACTTTAATGTCTTCTGAACGTAATGCTCTGCTCTTGCCTGTCACTTCTTCAGTCAACATGCTAGCCTCTTACAAGGAATTATTCGTCGAGTAGTTTTGCATTTTTTTAAATATCTAACTCATGCAAGATGGAGTTTATTCTCGGACGCCATTTCTTTCTGAACCGAGCAATGATCTCATACACCGCGATTTGCATAAAGGAATTTTCCTCTCCTTAAACTTTAATGTCTTCTGAACGTAATGCTCTGCCTTTGCCTGTCACTTCTTCAGTCAACATGCTAGCCTCTTACAAGGAATTATTCGTCGAGTAAATTTCTTTTTTTTTTGACGTGTAATTGCAAGCAATATGGCGTTCATTCTCGTGCGCCATCTCTATTTGAACCGAGCAATGATCTCATACACCGCGATTTGCATAAAGGAATTTTCCTCTCCTTAAACTTTAATGTCTTCTGAAAGTAATGCTCTGCCTTTGCCTGTCACTTCTTCAGTCAACATGCTAGCCTCTTACAAGGAATTATTCGTCGAGTAATTTTCTTTTTTTTTTTGTCGTGTAATTGCAAGCAATATGGCGTTCATTCTCGTGCGCCATTTCTTTCTGAACCGAGCAATGAACTCATACACGTCGATTTGCATAAAGAAATTTTCCTCTCCTTAAACTTTAATGTCTTCTGAACGTAATGCTCTGCCTTTGCCTGTCACTTCTTCAGTCAACATGCTAGCCTCTTACAAGGAATTATTCGTCGAGTAATTTTCTTTTTTTTTTTGTCGTGTAATTGCAAGCAATATGGCGTTCATTCTCGTGCGCCATTTCTTTCTGAACCGAGCAATGATCTCATACACCGCGATTTGCATAAAGGTATTTTCCTCTCCTTAAACTTTAATGTCTTCTGAAAGTAATGCTCTGCTCTTGCCTGTCACTTCTTCAGTCAACATGCTAGCCTCTTACAAGGAATTATTCTTCAAGTAATTTTGCTTTTTTTTTTGTGGAGTAATTGCAAGCAAGATGGCGTTCATTCTCGTGCGCCATTTCTTTCTGAACCGAGCAATGATCTCATACACCGCGATTTGCATAAAGGTATTTTCCTCTCCTTAAACTTTAATGTCTTCTGAAAGTAATGCTCTGCTCTTGCCTGTCACTTCTTCAGTCAACATGCTAGCCTCTTACAAGGAATTATTCGTCGAGTAATTTTCTTTTTTTTTTTGACGTGTAATTGCAAGCAATATGGCGTTCATTCTCGTGCGCCATTTCTTTCTGAACCGAGCAATGATCTCATACACCGCGATTTGCATAAAGGTATTTTCCTCTCCTTAAACTTTAATGTCTTCTGAACGTAATGCTCAGCCTTTGCCTGTCACTTCTTCAGTCAACATGCTAGCCTCTTACAAGGAATTATTCGTCGAGTAGTTTTGCATTTTTTTAAATATCTAACTCATGCAAGATGGAGTTTATTCTCGGACGCCATTTCTTTCTGAACCGAGCAATGATCTCATACGCCGCGATTTGCATAAAGGAATTTTCCTCTCCTTAAACTTTAATGTCTTCTGAAAATAATGCTCTGCTCTTGCCTGTCACTTCTTCAGTCAACATGCTAGCCTCTTACAAGGAATTATTCTTCAAGTAATTTTGCTTTTTTTTTTGACGTGTAATTGCAAGCAATATGGCGTTCATCCTCGTGCGCCATTTCTTTCTCAACCAAGCAATGAACTCATACACCGCGATTTTCATAAAGGAATTTTCCTCTCCTTAAACTTTAATGTCTTCTGAAAATAATGCTCTGCTCTTGCCTGTCACTTCTTCAGTCAACATGCTAGCCTCTTACAAGAAATTATTCGACGAGTAGTTTTGCATTTTTTTAAATATCTAATTCATGCAAGATGGAGTTCATTCTCGTGCGCCATCTCTATTTGAACCGAGCAATGATCTCATACACCGCGATTTGCATAAAGGTATTTTCCTCTCTTTAAACTTTAATGTCTTCTGAAAGTAATGCTCCGCCTTTGCCTGTCACTTCTTCAGTCAACATGCTAGCCTCTTACAAGGAATTATTCTTCAAGTAATTTTGCTTTTTTTTTTGACGTGTAATTGCAAGCAATATGGCGTTCATCCTCGTGCGCCATTTCTTTCTCAACCAAGCAATGAACTCATACACCGCGATTTGCATAAAAGTATTTTCCTCTCCTTAAACTTTAATGTCTTCTGAAAGTAATGCTCTGCCCTTGCCTGTCACTTCTTCAGTCAACATGCTAGCCTCTTACAAGGAATTATTCGTCAAGTAATTTTCTTTTCTTTTTTGACGTGTAATTGCAAGCAATATGGCGTTCATCCTCGTGCGCCATTTCTTTCTCAACCAAGCAATGATCCCATACACCGCGATTTGCATAAAGGTATTTTCCTCTCCTTAAACTTTAATGTCTTCTGAAAGTAATGCTCCGCCTTTGCCTGTCACTTCTTCAGTCAACATGCTAGCCTCTTACAAGGAATTATTCGTCAAGTAATTTTGCTTTTTTCTTTTGACGTGTAATTGCAAGCAAGATGGCGTTCATCCTCATGCGCCATCTCTATTTGAACCGAGCAATGAACTCATACACCGCGATTTGCATAAAGGAATTTTCCTCTCCTTAAACTTTAATGTCTTCTGAAAATAATGCTCTGCTCTTGCCTGTCACTTCTTCAGTCAACATGCTAGCCTCTTACAAGAAATTATTCGACGAGTAGTTTTGCATTTTTTTAAATATCTAATTCATGCAAGATGGAGTTTATTCTCGGACGCCATTTCTTTGTGAACCGAGCAATGATCTCATACGCCGCGATTTGCATAAAGGAATTTTCCTCTCCTTAAACTTTAATGTCTTCTGAAAATAATGCTCTGCTCTTGCCTGTCACTTCTTCAGTCAACATGCTAGCCTCTTACAAGGAATTATTCTTCAAGTAATTTTGCTTTTTTTTTTGACGTGTAATTGCAAGCAATATGGCGTTCATCCTCGTGCGCCATTTCTTTCTCAACCAAGCAATGAACTCATACACCGCGATTTTCATAAAGGAATTTTCCTCTCCTTAAACTTTAATGTCTTCTGAAAGTAATGCTCCGCCTTTGCCTGTCACTTCTTCAGTCAACATGCTAGCCTCTTACAAGGAATTATTCGTCAAGTAATTTTCTTTTTTTTTTGACGTGTAATTGCAAGCAATATGGCGTTCATCCTCATGCGCCATCTCTATTTGAACCGAGCAATGATCTCATACACCGCGATTTGCATAAAGGAATTTTCCTCTTCTTAAACTTTAATGTCTTCTGAAAGTAATGCTCTGCCTTTGCCTGTCACTTCTTCAGTCAACATGCTAGCCTCTTACAAGGAATTATTCGTCAAGTAATTTTGCTTTTTTCTTTTGACGTGTAATTGCATGCAAGATGGCGTTCATTCTCGTGCGCCATCTCTATTTGAACCGAGCAATGATCTCATACACCGCGATTTGCATAAAGGTATTTTCCTCTCCTTAAACTTTAATGTCTTCTGAAAATAATGCTCTGCTCTTGCCTGTCACTTCTTCAGTCAACATGCTAGCCTCTTACAAGGAATTATTCGTCAAGTAATTTTCTTTTCTTTTTTGACGTGTAATTGCAAGCAATATGGCGTTCATCCTCGTGCGCCATTTCTTTCTCAACCAAGCAATGATCCCATACACCGCGATTTGCATAAAGGTATTTTCCTCTCCTTAAACTTTAATGTCTTCTGAAAATAATGCTCTGCTCTTGCCTGTCACTTCTTCAGTCAACATGCTAGCCTCTTACAAGGAATTATTCTTCAAGTAATTTTGCTTTTTTTTTTGACGTGTAATTGCAAGCAATATGGCGTTCATCCTCGTGCGCCATTTCTTTCTCAACCAAGCAATGAACTCATACACCGCGATTTGCATAAAGGAATTTTCCTCTCCTTAAACTTTAATGTCTTCTGAAAGTAATGCTCTGCTCTTGCCTGTCACTTCTTCAGTCAACATGCTAGCCTCTTACAAGGAATTATTCTTCAAGTAATTTTGCTTTTTTTTTTTGACGTGTAATTGCAAGCAATATGGCGTTCATCCTCGTGCGCCATTTCTTTCTCAACCAAGCAATGAACTCATACACCGCGATTTGCATAAAGGAATTTTCCTCTCCTTAAACTTTAATGTCTTCTGAAAGTAATGCTCTGCTCTTGCCTGTCACTTCTTCAGTCAACATGCTAGCCTCTTACAAGGAATTATTCTTCAAGTAATTTTGCTTTTTTTTTTGACGTGTAATTGCAAGCAATATGGCGTTCATCCTCGTGCGCCATTTCTTTCTCAACCAAGCAATGAACTCATACACCGCGATTTTCATAAAGGAATTTTCCTCTCCTTAAACTTTAATGTCTTCTGAAAGTAATGCTCCGCCTTTGCCTGTCACTTCTTCAGTCAACATGCTAGCCTCTTACAAGGAATTATTCGTCAAGTAATTTTGCTTTTTTCTTTTGACGTGTAATTGCAAGCAAGATGGCGTTCATCCTCATGCGCCATCTCTATTTGAACCGAGCAATGAACTCATACACCGTGATTTGCATAAAGGAATTTTCCTCTCCTTAAACTTTAATGTCTTCTGAAAATAATGCTCTGCTCTTGCCTGTCACTTCTTCAGTCAACATGCTAGCCTCTTACAAGGAATTATTCGTCAAGTAATTTTCTTTTTTTTTGACGTGTAATTGCAAGCAATATGGCGTTCATTCTCGTGCGCCATCTCTATTTGAACCGAGCAATGATCTCATACACCGCGATTTGCATAAAGGAATTTTCCTCTCCTTAAACTTTAATGTCTTCTGAAAATAATGCTCTGCTCTTGCCTGTCACTTCTTCAGTCAACATGCTAGCCTCTTACAAGGAATTATTCTTCAAGTAATTTTGCTTTTTTTTTTGACGTGTAATTGCAAGCAATATGGCGTTCATCCTCGTGCGCCATTTCTTTCTCAACCAAGCAATGAACTCATACACCGCGATTTTCATAAAGGAATTTTCCTCTCCTTAAACTTTAATGTCTTCTGAAAGTAATGCTCCGCCTTTGCCTGTCACTTCTTCAGTCAACATGCTAGCCTCTTACAAGGAATTATTCGTCAAGTAATTTTGCTTTTTTCTTTTGACGTGTAATTGCAAGCAAGATGGCGTTCATCCTCATGCGCCATCTCTATTTGAACCGAGCAATGATCTCATACACCGCGATTTGCATAAAGGTATTTTCCTCTCCTTAAACTTTAATGTCTTCTGAAGGTAATGCTCCGCCTTTGCCTGTCACTTCTTCAGTCAACATGCTAGCCTCTTACAAGGAATTATTCGTCAAGTAATTTTGCTTTTTTCTTTTGACGTGTAATTGCAAGCTAGATGGCGTTCATTCTCGTGCGCCATCTCTATTTGAACCGAGCAATGATCTCATACACCGCGATTTGCATAAAGGAATTTTCCTCTCCTTAAACTTTAATGTCTTCTGAAAATAATGCTCTGCTCTTGCCTGTCACTTCTTCAGTCAACATGCTAGCCTCTTACAAGGAATTATTCGTCAAGTAATTTTCTTTTCTTTTTTGACGTGTAATTGCAAGCAATATGGCGTTCATCCTCGTGCGCCATTTCTTTCTCAACCAAGCAATGAACTCATGCACCGCGATTTGCATAAAGGTATTTTCCTCTCCTTAAACTTTAATGTCTTCTGAAAGTAATGCTCCGCCTTTGCCTGTCACTTCTTCAGTCAACATGCTAGCCTCTTACATGGAATTATTCGTCAAGTAATTTTCTTTTTTTTTTGACGTGTAATTGCAAGCAATATGGCGTTCATCCTCGTGCGCCATTTCTTTCTCAACCAAGCAATGAACTCATACACCGCGATTTGCATAAAGGAATTTTCCTCTCCTTAAACTTTAATGTCTTCTGAAAATAATGCTCTGCTCTTGCCTGTCACTTCTTCAGTCAACATGCTAGCCTCTTACAAGAAATTATTCGACGAGTAGTTTTGCATTTTTTTAAATATCTAATTCATGCAAGATGGAGTTTATTCTCGGACGCCATTTCTTTCTGAACCGAGCAATGATCTCATACGCCGCGATTTGCATAAAGGAATTTTCCTCTCCTTAAACTTTAATGTCTTCTGAAAATAATGCTCTGCTCTTGCCTGTCACTTCTTCAGTCAACATGCTAGCCTCTTACAAGGAATTATTCGTCAAGTAATTTTGCTTTTTTTTTTGACGTGTAATTGCAAGCAAGATGGCGTTCATTCTCGTGCGCCATCTCTATTTGAACCGAGCAATGATCTCATACACCGCGATTTGCATAAAGGTATTTTCCTCTCCTTAAACTTTAATGGCTTCTGAACGTAATGCTCTGCCTTTGCCTGTCACTTCTTCAGTCAACATGCTAGCCTCTTACAAGGAATTATTCGTCAAGTAATTTTGCTTTTTTTTTTGACGTGTAATTGCAAGCAAGATGGCGTTCATTCTCGTGCGCCATCTCTATTTGAACCGAGCAATGATCTCATACACCGCGATTTGCATAAAGGTATTTTCCTCTCCTTAAACTTTAATGTCTTCTGAAAGTAATGCTCCGCCTTTGCCTGTCACTTCTTCAGTCAACATGCTAGCCTCTTACAAGGAATTTTTCGTCAAGTAATTTTGCTTTTTTTTTTGACGTGTAATTGCAAGCAAGATGGCGTTCATTCTCGTGCGCCATCTCTATTTGAACCGAGCAATGATCTCATACACCGCGATTTGCATAAAGGTATTTTCCTCTCCTTAAACTTTAATGTCTTCTGAAAGTAATGCTCTGCCATTGCCTGTCACTTCTTCAGTCAACATGCTAGCCTCTTACAAGGAATTATTCGTTGAGTAGTTTTGCATTTTTTTAAATATCTAATTCATGCAAGATGGCGTTTATTCTCGTGCGCCATCTCTATTTGAACCGAGCAATGATCTCATACGCCGCGATTTGCATAAAGGAATTTTCCTCTCCTTAAACTTTAATGTCTTCTGAAAGTAATGCTCTGCTCTTGCCTGTCACTTCTTCAGTCAAAATGCTAGCCTCTTACAAGGAATTATTCGTCAAGTAATTTTGCTTTTTTTTTTGACGTGTAATTGCAAGCAAGATGGCGTTCATTGTCGTGCGCCATCTCTGTTTGAACCGAGCAATGATCTCATACACCGCGATTTGCATAAAGGTATTTTCCTCTCCTTAAACTTTAATGTCTTCTGAAAGTAATGCTCTGCTCTTGCCTGTCACTTCTTCAGTCAACATGCTCTCCTCTTACAAGGAATTATTCTTCAAGTAATTTTGCTTTTTTTCTTGACGTGTAATTGCAAGCAAGATGGCGTTCATTCTCGTGCGCCATTTCTTTCTCAACCGAGCAATGAACTCATACACCGCGATTTTCATAAAGGAATTTTCCACTCCTTAAACTTCAATGTCTTCTTAAAGTAATGCTGTGCTCTTGCCTGTCACTTCTTCAGTCAACATGCTCTCCTCTTACAAGGAATTATTCTTCAAGTAATTTTGCTTTTTTTCTTGACGTGTAATTGCAAGCAAGATGGCGTTTATTCTCGCGCGCCATCTCTATTTGAACCGAGCAATGATCTCATACACCGCGATTTGCATAAAGGTATTTTCCTCTCCTTAAACTTTAATGTATTCTGAACGTAATGCTCTGCCTTTTCCTGTCACTTCTTCAGTCATCATGCTAGCCTCTTACAAGGAATTATTCTTCAAGTAATTTTGCTTTTTTTCTTGACGTGTAATTGCAAGCAAGATGGCGTTCATTCTCGTGCGCCATTTCTTTCTCAACCGAGCAATGAACTCATACACCGCGATTTTCATAAAGGAATTTTCCACTCCTTAAACTTTAATGTCTTCTGAAAGTAATGCTCTGCTCTTGCCTGTCACTTCTTCAGTCAACATGCTCTCCTCTTACAAGGAATTATTCTTCAAGTAATTTTGCTTTTTTTTTTGACGTGTAATTGCAAGCTAGATGGCGTTCATTCTCGTGCGCCATATCTATTTGAACCGAGCAATGATCTCATTCACCGCGATTTGCATAAAGGTATTTTCCTCTCGTTAAACTTTAATGTCTTCTGAAAGTAATGCTCTGCTCTTGCCTGTCACTTCTTCAGTCAACATGCTAGCCTCTTACAAGGAATTATTCTTCAAGTAATTTTGCTTTTTTTTTTGACGTGTAATTGCAAGCAAGATGGCGTTCATTCTCGTGCGCCATATCTATTTGAACCGAGCAATGATCTCATTCACCGCGATTTGCATAAAGGTATTTTCCTCTCGTTAAACTTTAATGTCTTCTGAAAGTAATGCTCTGCTCTTGCCTGTCACTTCTTCAGTCAACATGCTAGCCTCTTACAAGGAATTATTCTTCAAGTAATTTTGCTTTTTTTCTTGACGTGTAATTGCTAGCAAGATGGCGTTCATTCTCGTGCGCCATTTCTTTCTCAACCGAGCAATGATCTCATACACCGCGATTTTCATAAAGGTATTCCTCTCCTTAAACTTTAATGTCTTCTGAAAGTAATGCTCTGCTCTTGCCTGTCACTTCTTCAGTCAACATGCTAGCCTCTTACAAGGAATTATTCTTCAAGTAATTTTGCTTTTTTTTTTGACGTGTAATTGCAAGCAAGATGGCGTTCATTCTCGTGCGCCATATCTATTTGAACCGAGCAATGATCTCATTCACCGCGATTTGCATAAAGGTATTTTCCTCTCGTTAAACTTTAATGTCTTCTGAACGTAATTCTCCGCCTTTGCCTGTCACTTCTTCAGTCAACATGCTAGCCTCTTACAAGGAATTATTCTTCAAGTAATTTTGCTTTTTTTTTTGACGTGTAATTGCAAGCAAGATGGCGTTCATTCTCGTGCGCCATATCTATTTGAACCGAGCAATGATCTCATACACCGCGATTTTCATAAAGGTATTCCTCTCCTTAAACTTTAATGTCTTCTGAAAGTAATGCTCTGCTCTTGCCTGTCACTTCTTCAGTCAACATGCTAGCCTCTTACAAGGAATTATTCTTCAAGTAATTTTGCTTTTTTTTTTGACGTGTAATTGCAAGCAAGATGGCGTTCATTCTCGTGCGCCATCTCTATTTGAACCGAGCAATGATCTCATTCACCGCGATTTGCATAAAGGTATTTTCCTCTCGTTAAACTTTAATGTCTTCTGAAAGTAATGCTCTGCTCTTGCCTGTCACTTCTTCAGTCAACATGCTAGCCTCTTACAAGGAATTATTCGTCAAGTAATTTTGCTTTTTTTTTTTGACGTGTAATTGCAAGCAAGATGGCGTTTATTCTCGTGCGCCATCTCTATTTGAACCGAGCAATGATCTCATTCACCGCGATTTGCATAAAGGTATTTTCCTCTCGTTAAACTTTAATGTCTTCTGAAAGTAATGCTCTGCTCTTGCCTGTCACTTCTTCAGTCAACATGCTAGCCTCTTACAAGGAATTATTCTTCAAGTAATTTTGCTTTGTTTTTTGACGTGTAATTGCAAGCAAGATGGCGTTCATTCTCGTGCGCCATCTCTGTTTGAACCGAGCAATGATCTCATACACCGCGATTTGCATAAAGGAATTTTCCTCTCCTTAAACTTTAATGTCTTCTGAAAGTAATGCTCCGCCTTTGCCTGTCACTTCTTCAGTCAACATGCTAGCCTCTTACAAGGAATTATTCGTCAAGTAATTTTCTTTTTTTTTTGACGTGTAATTGCAAGCAATATGGCGTTCATCCTCGTGCGCCATTTCTTTCTCAACCAAGCAATGAACTCATACACCGCGATTTTCATAAAGGAATTTTCCTCTCCTTAAACTTTAATGTCTTCTGAAAATAATGCTCTGCTCTTGCCTGTCACTTCTTCAGTCAACATGCTAGCCTCTTACAAGAAATTATTCGACGAGTAGTTTTGCATTTTTTTAAATATCTAATTCATGCAAGATGGAGTTTATTCTCGGACGCCATTTCTTTCTGAACCGAGCAATGATCTCATACGCCGCGATTTGCATAAAGGAATTTTCCTCTCCTTAAACTTTAATGTCTTCTGAAAATAATGCTCTGCTCTTGCCTGTCACTTCTTCAGTCAACATGCTAGCCTCTTACAAGGAATTATTCTTCAAGTAATTTTGCTTTTTTTTTTGACGTGTAATTGCAAGCAATATGGCGTTCATCCTCGTGCGCCATTTCTTTCTCAACCAAGCAATGAACTCATACACCGCGATTTTCATAAAGGAATTTTCCTCTCCTTAAACTTTAATGTCTTCTGAAAATAATGCTCTGCTCTTGCCTGTCACTTCTTCAGTCAACATGCTAGCCTCTTACAAGAAATTATTCGACGAGTAGTTTTGCATTTTTTTAAATATCTAATTCATGCAAGATGGAGTTCATTCTCGTGCGCCATCTCTATTTGAACCGAGCAATGATCTCATACACCGCGATTTGCATAAAGGTATTTTCCTCTCTTTAAACTTTAATGTCTTCTGAAAGTAATGCTCCGCCTTTGCCTGTCACTTCTTCAGTCAACATGCTAGCCTCTTACAAGGAATTATTCGTCAAGTAATTTTGCTTTTTTCTTTTGACGTGTAATTGCAAGCAAGATGGCGTTCATCCTCATGCGCCATCTCTATTTGAACCGAGCAATGAACTCATACACCGCGATTTGCATGAAGGAATTTTCCTCTCCTTAAACTTTAATGTCTTCTGAAAATAATGCTCTGCTCTTGCCTGTCACTTCTTCAGTCAACATGCTAGCCTCTTACAAGGAATTATTCTTCAAGTAATTTTGCTTTTTTTTTTGACGTGTAATTGCAAGCAATATGGCGTTCATCCTCGTGCGCCATTTCTTTCTCAACCAAGCAATGAACTCATACACCGCGATTTGCATAAAAGTATTTTCCTCTCCTTAAACTTTAATGTCTTCTGAAAGTAATGCTCTGCCCTTGCCTGTCACTTCTTCAGTCAACATGCTAGCCTCTTACAAGGAATTATTCGTCAAGTAATTTTGCTTTTTTCTTTTGACGTGTAATTGCAAGCAAGATGGCGTTCATCCTCATGCGCCATCTCTATTTGAACCGAGCAATGAACTCATACACCGCGATTTGCATAAAGGTATTTTCCTCTCTTTAAACTTTAATGTCTTCTGAAAGTAATGCTCCGCCTTTGCCTGTCACTTCTTCAGTCAACATGCTAGCCTCTTACAAGGAATTATTCGTCAAGTAATTTTGCTTTTTTCTTTTGACGTGTAATTGCAAGCAAGATGGCGTTCATCCTCATGCGCCATCTCTATTTGAACCGAGCAATGAACTCATACACCGCGATTTGCATAAAGGAATTTTCCTCTCCTTAAACTTTAATGTCTTCTGAAAATAATGCTCTGCTCTTGCCTGTCACTTCTTCAGTCAACATGCTAGCCTCTTACAAGGAATTATTCGTCAAGTAATTTTGCTTTTTTTTTGACGTGTAATGGCAAGCAATATGGCGTTCATCCTCGTGCGCCATTTCTTTCTGAACCGAGCAATGAACTCATACACGTCGATTTTCATAAAGGAATTTTCCACTCCTTAAAATTTAATGTCTTCTGAAAGTAATGCTCCGCCTTTGCCTGTCACTTCTTCAGTCAACATGCTACCCTCTTACAAGGAATTATTCTTCAAGTAATTTTGCTTTGTTTTTTGACGTGTAATTGCAAGCAAGATGGCGTTTATTTTCGTGCGCCATCTCTATTTGAACCGAGCAATGATCTCATTCACCGCGATTTGCATAAAGGTATTTTCCTCTCCTTAAACTTTAATGTCTTCTGAAAGTAATGCTCTGCTCTTGCCTGTCACTTCTTCAGTCAACATGCTAGCCTCTTCAAGGAATTATTCTTCAAGTAATTTTGCTTTGTTTTTTGACGTGTAATTGCAAGCAAGATGGCGTTCATTCTCGTGCGCCATCTCTATTTGAACCGAGCAATGATCTCATTCACCGCGATTTGCATAAAGGTATTTTCCTCTCGTTAAACTTTAATGTCTTCTGAAAGTAATGCTCTGCTCTAGCCTGTCACTTCTTCAGTCAACATGCTAGCCTCTTACAAGGAATTATTCGTCAAGTAATTTTGCTTTTTTTTTTTGACGTGTAATTGCAAGCAAGATGGCGTTTATTCTCGTGCGCCATCTTTATTTGAACCGAGCAATGATCTCATTCACCGCGATTTGCATAAAGGTATTTTCCTCTCCTTAAACTTTAATGTCTTCTGAAAGTAATGCTTCGCCTTTGCCTGTCACTTCTTCAGTCAACATGCTAGCCTCTTACAAGGAATTTTTCTTCAAGTAATTTTGCTTTGTTTTTTGACGTGTAATTGCAAGCAAGATGGCGTTCATTCTCGTGCGCCATCTCTATTTGAACCGAGCAATGATCTCATTCACCGCGATTTGCATAAAGGTATTTTCCTTTCCTTAAACTTTAATGTCTTCTGAAAGTAATGCTCCGCCTTTGCCTGTCACTTCTTCAGTCAACATGCTAGCCTCTTACAAGGAATTATTCGTCAAGTAATTTTGCTTTTTTTTTGACGTGTAATGGCAAGCAATATGGCGTTCATCCTCGTCCGCCATTTCTTTCTGAACCGAGCAATGAACTCATACACGTCGATTTTCATAAAGGAATTTTCCACTCCTTAAACTTTAATGTCTTCTGAAAGTAATGCTCCGCCTTTGCCTGTCACTTCTTCAGTCAACATGCTAGCCTCTTACAAGGAATTATTCGTCAAGTAATTTTGCTTTTTTTTTTTGACGTGTAATTGCAAGCAAGATGGCGTTTATTCTCGTGCGCCATTTCTATTTGAACCGAGCAATCATCCCATACACCGCGATTTGCATAAAGGTATTTTCCTCTCCTTAAACTTTAATGTCTTCTGAAAGTAATGCTCTGCTCTTGCCTGTCACTTCTTCAGTCAACATGCTAGCCTCTTCAAGGAATTATTCTTCAAGTAATTTTGCTTTGTTTTTTGACGTGTAATTGCAAGCAAGATGGCGTTCATTCTCGTGCGCCATCTCTATTTGAACCGAGCAATGATCTCATTCACCGCGATTTGCATAAAGGTATTTTCCTCTCCTTAAACTTTAATGTCTTCTGAAAATAATGCTCTGCTCTTGCCTGTCACTTCTTCAGTCAACATGCTAGCCTCTTACAAGGAATTATTCGTCAAGTAATTTTGCTTTTTTTTTGACGTGTAATGGCAAGCAATATGGCGTTCATCCTCGTGCGCCATTTCTTTCTGAACCGAGCAATGAACTCATACACGTCGATTTTCATAAAGGAATTTTCCACTCCTTAAAATTTAATGTCTTCTGAAAGTAATGCTCCGCCTTTGCCTGTCACTTCTTCAGTCAACATGCTACCCTCTTACAAGGAATTATTCTTCAAGTAATTTTGCTTTTTTTTTTGACGTGTTATTGCAAGCAAGATGGCGTTCATTCTCGTGCGCCATCTCTATTTGAACCGAGCAATGAACTCATACACGTCGATTTTCATAAAGGAATTTTCCTCTCCTTAAACTTTTATGTCTTCTGAAAGTAATGCTCTGCTCTTGCCTGTCACTTCTTGAGTCAACATGCTAGCCTCTTACAAGGAATTATTCGGCGAGTAGTTTTGCATTTTATTAAATATGTAATTGCAAGCAAGATTTCGTTTATTCTCGTGCGCCATTTCTTTCTGAACCGAGCAGTGAACTCATACACCTCGATTTTCATAAAGGAATTTTCCTCTCCTTAAACTTTAATGTCTTCCGAAAGTAATGCTCTGCTCTTGCTTGTCACTTCTTTATTCATCATGCGAGCCTATTAGAAGAAATTATGCTGCAAGTAATTTTGCTTTTTTTTTTGACGTGTAATTGCAAGCAAGATGGCGTTTATTCTCGTGCGCCATCTCTATTTGAACCGAGCAATGATCTCATACACCGCGATTTGCATAAAGGTATTTTCCTCTCCTTAAACTTTAATGTCTTCTGAAAGTAATGCTCTGCTCTTGCCTGTCACTTCTTCAGTCAACATGCTCTCCTCTTACAAGGAATTATTCGTCAAGTAATTTTGCTTTTTTTTTTGACGTGTAATTGCAAGCAAGATGGCGTTTATTCTCGTGCGCCATCTCTATTTGAACCGAGCAATGATCTCATACACCGCGATTTGCATAAAGGTATTTTCCTCTCCTTAAACTTTAATGTCTTCTGAAAGTAATGCTCTGCCATTGCCTGTCACTTCTTCAGTCAACATGCTCTCCTCTTACAAGGAATTATTCTTCAAGTAATTTTGCTTTTTTTCTTGACGTGTAATTGCAAGCAAGATGGCGTTCATTCTCGTGCGCCATTTCTTTCTCAACCGAGCAATGAACTCATACACCGCGATTTTCATAAAGGAATTTTCCACTCCTTAAACTTCAATGTCTTCTTAAAGTAATGCTGTGCTCTTGCCTGTCACTTCTTCAGTCAACATGCTCTCCTCTTACAAGGAATTATTCTTCAAGTAATTTTGCTTTTTTTCTTGACGTGTAATTGCAAGCAAGATGGCGTTTATTCTCGCGCGCCATCTCTATTTGAACCGAGCAATGATCTCATACACCGCGATTTGCATAAAGGTATTTTCCTCTCCTTAAACTTTAATGTATTCTGAACGTAATGCTCTGCCTTTTCCTGTCACTTCTTCAGTCATCATGCTAGCCTCTTACAAGGAATTATTCTTCATGTAATTCTGCTTTTTCTTTTTACGTGTAATTGCAAGCAAGATGGCGTTCATTCTCGTGCGCCATATCTATTTGAACCGAGCAATCATCCCATACACCGCGATTTGCATAAAGGTATTTTCCTTTCCTTAAACTTTAATGTCTTCTGAAAGTAATGCTCCGCCTTTGCCTGTCACTTCTTCAGTCAACATGCTAGCCTCTTACAAGGAATTATTCTTCAAGTAATTTTGCTTTTTTTTTTGACGTGTAATTGCAAGCAAGATGGCGTTCATTCTCGTGCGCCATATCTATTTGAACCGAGCAATGATCTCATTCACCGCGATTTGCATAAAGGTATTTTCCTCTCGTTAAACTTTAATGTCTTCTGAAAGTAATGCTCTGCTCTTGCCTGTCACTTCTTCAGTCAACATGCTAGCCTCTTCAAGGAATTATTCTTCAAGTAATTTTGCTTTGTTTTTTGACGTGTAATTGCAAGCAAGATGGCGTTCATTCTCGTGCGCCATCTCTATTTGAACCGAGCAATGATCTCATTCACCGCGATTTGCATAAAGGTATTTTCCTCTCCTTAAACTTTAATGTCTTCTGAAAATAATGCTCTGCTCTTGCCTGTCACTTCTTCAGTCAACATGCTAGCCTCTTACAAGGAATTATTCGTCAAGTAATTTTGCTTTTTTTTTGACGTGTAATGGCAAGCAATATGGCGTTCATCCTCGTGCGCCATTTCTTTCTGAACCGAGCAATGAACTCATACACGTCGATTTTCATAAAGGAATTTTCCACTCCTTAAAATTTAATGTCTTCTGAAAGTAATGCTCCGCCTTTGCCTGTCACTTCTTCAGTCAACATGCTACCCTCTTACAAGGAATTATTCTTCAAGTAATTTTGTTTTGTTTTTTGACGTGTAATTGCAAGCAAGATGGCGTTCATTCTCGTGCGCCATCTCTATTTGAACCGAGCAATGATCTCATTCACCGCGATTTGCATAAAGGTATTTTCCTCTCGTTAAACTTTAATGTCTTCTGAAAGTAATGCTCTGCTCTAGCCTGTCACTTCTTCAGTCAACATGCTAGCCTCTTACAAGGAATTATTCGTCAAGTAATTTTGCTTTTTTTTTTTGACGTGTAATTGCAAGCAAGATGGCGTTTATTCTCGTGCGCCATCTTTATTTGAACCGAGCAATGATCTCATTCACCGCGATTTGCATAAAGGTATTTTCCTCTCCTTAAACTTTAATGTCTTCTGAAAGTAATGCTTCGCCTTTGCCTGTCACTTCTTCAGTCAACATGCTAGCCTCTTACAAGGAATTTTTCTTCAAGTAATTTTGCTTTGTTTTTTGACGTGTAATTGCAAGCAAGATGGCGTTCATTCTCGTGCGCCATCTCTATTTGAACCGAGCAATGATCTCATTCACCGCGATTTGCATAAAGGTATTTTCCTCTCGTTAAACTTTAATGTCTTCTGAAAGTAATGCTCTGCTCTTGCCTGTCACTTCTTCAGTCAACATGCTAGCCTCTTACAAGGAATTATTCGTCAAGTAATTTTGCTTTTTTTTTTTGACGTGTAATTGCAAGCAAGATGGCGTTTATTCTCGTGCGCCATTTCTATTTGAACCGAGCAATCATCCCATACACCGCGATTTGCATAAAGGTATTTTCCTTTCCTTAAACTTTAATGTCTTCTGAAAGTAATGCTCCGCCTTTGCCTGTCACTTCTTCAGTCAACATGCTAGCCTCTTACAAGGAATTATTCTTCAAGTAATTTTGCTTTGTTTTTTGACGTGTAATTGCAAGCAAGATGGCGTTCATTCTCGTGCGCCATATCTATTTGAACCGAGCAATGATCTCATACACTGCGATTTTCATAAAGGTATTCCTCTCCTTAAACTTTAATGTCTTCTGAACGTAATGCTCTGCCTTTTCCTGTCACTTCTTCAGTCAACATGCTAGCCTCTTACAAGGAATTATTCGTCAAGTAATTTTGCTTTTTTTTTTTGACGTGTAATTGCAAGCAAGATGGCGTTTATTCTCGTGCGCCATTTCTATTTGAACCGAGCAATCATCCCATACACCGCGATTTGCATAAAGGTATTTTCCTTTCCTTAAACTTTAATGTCTTCTGAAAGTAATGCTCCGCCTTTGCCTGTCACTTCTTCAGTCAACATGCTAGCCTCTTACAAGGAATTATTCTTCAAGTAATTTTGCTTTGTTTTTTGACGTGTAATTGCAAGCAAGATGGCGTTCATTCTCGTGCGCCATATCTATTTGAACCGAGCAATGATCTCATACACTGCGATTTTCATAAAGGTATTCCTCTCCTTAAACTTTAATGTCTTCTGAACGTAATGCTCTGCCTTTTCCTGTCACTTCTTCAGTCAACATGCTAGCCTCTTACAAGGAATTATTCTTCATGTAATTCTGCTTTTTCTTTTTACGTGTAATTGCAAGCAAGATGGCGTTCATTCTCGTGCGCCATATCTATTTGAACCGAGCAATCATCCCATACACCGCGATTTGCATAAAGGTATTTTCCTTTCCTTAAACTTTAATGTCTTCTGAAAGTAATGCTCCGCCTTTGCCTGTCACTTCTTCAGTCAACATGCTAGCCTCTTACAAGGAATTATTCGTCAAGTAATTTTGCTTTTTTTTTGACGTGTAATGGCAAGCAATATGGCGTTCATCCTCGTCCGCCATTTCTTTCTGAACCGAGCAATGAACTCATACACGTCGATTTTCATAAAGGAATTTTCCACTCCTTAAACTTTAATGTCTTCTGAAAGTAATGCTCCGCCTTTGCCTGTCACTTCTTCAGTCAACATGCTAGCCTCTTACAAGGAATTATTCGTCAAGTAATTTTGCTTTTTTTTTTTGACGTGTAATTGCAAGCAAGATGGCGTTTATTCTCGTGCGCCATTTCTATTTGAACCGAGCAATCATCCCATACACCGCGATTTGCATAAAGGTATTTTCCTCTCCTTAAACTTTAATGTCTTCTGAAAGTAATGCTCTGCTCTTGCCTGTCACTTCTTCAGTCAACATGCTAGCCTCTTCAAGGAATTATTCTTCAAGTAATTTTGCTTTGTTTTTTGACGTGTAATTGCAAGCAAGATGGCGTTCATTCTCGTGCGCCATCTCTATTTGAACCGAGCAATGATCTCATTCACCGCGATTTGCATAAAGGTATTTTCCTCTCCTTAAACTTTAATGTCTTCTGAAAATAATGCTCTGCTCTTGCCTGTCACTTCTTCAGTCAACATGCTAGCCTCTTACAAGGAATTATTCGTCAAGTAATTTTGCTTTTTTTTTGACGTGTAATGGCAAGCAATATGGCGTTCATCCTCGTGCGCCATTTCTTTCTGAACCGAGCAATGAACTCATACACGTCGATTTTCATAAAGGAATTTTCCACTCCTTAAAATTTAATGTCTTCTGAAAGTAATGCTCCGCCTTTGCCTGTCACTTCTTCAGTCAACATGCTACCCTCTTACAAGGAATTATTCTTCAAGTAATTTTGCTTTTTTTTTTGACGTGTTATTGCAAGCAAGATGGCGTTCATTCTCGTGCGCCATCTCTATTTGAACCGAGCAATGAACTCATACACGTCGATTTTCATAAAGGAATTTTCCTCTCCTTAAACTTTTATGTCTTCTGAAAGTAATGCTCTGCTCTTGCCTGTCACTTCTTGAGTCAACATGCTAGCCTCTTACAAGGAATTATTCGGCGAGTAGTTTTGCATTTTATTAAATATGTAATTGCAAGCAAGATTTCGTTTATTCTCGTGCGCCATTTCTTTCTGAACCGAGCAGTGAACTCATACACCTCGATTTTCATAAAGGAATTTTCCTCTCCTTAAACTTTAATGTCTTCCGAAAGTAATGCTCTGCTCTTGCTTGTCACTTCTTTATTCATCATGCGAGCCTATTAGAAGAAATTATGCTGCAAGTAATTTTGCTTTTTTTTATGATGTGTAATTGCAAGCAAGATTGCGTTTATTCTCGGGCGCCATCTCTTTCTGAACTGAGCAATTATCTCGTACACGTCGATTTGCATAAAGGCATTTTCCTTTTCTAAATCTTTAATTTCTTCTGAATGTAATGCTCTATTCTTGCTTGTCACTTCTTCATTGATCATGCGAGCTTATTTCAAGAGATTATGCTGCAAGTAATTTTGCTTTCTTTTGAATATGTAATTAGAAGCATGATAGAGTTTATTCTCACGCGACATTTCTTCAGGAATCATCCAAGTATCTCATACACGTCAATTTTCATAAAGGAATGTTCTTTTCCTTAAACTTTAATGTTTCCTGAAAGTAGTGCTGTTTTCTTGCCTGTCACTTCTTCGTTCATCATGCGAGCCTTATACAAGTTATGTTTCCTCTGTTTAAAATTGTATAAACTTTATCGCAACTATATTAATTGTTTCTCAATTACCGGAAGTTCCTTCTCCTTTTTTTTTATATAATTTACAATTGTAAGTAACATTAGTATGACTTGATTACGCAGTATTAATTCATTGTAATTTACATTCATTTACAATATTTGTTCTGATAGACGAAGGTTTAGACACTTTAACTATTTCGTAATTGATACAAAATACGAGTCGATAGTTATTAGATAAAAAGGTATAAATTGAAAAAGCGGACACGTTCGTGGCAACGATTCGACGTTCAAGAAATCGGAAGAATTAATCGTTGAGGAGTACCGTGCCATAGAATTAATTTCGCCTTGATCTATGAGAAAAACCGGTGGTTCTGTTTTCTTGAAGAAA